>NW_009602524.1:12309-42799 GCF_000690535.1 Cariama cristata | reverse complement strand
CGGCCCAGCCTTAAACGGTGACAATGTGATATTTCTATTTTAAATTTAATATAAATGTGTGTGTTCCTTGAAATCTAAAGCTCTGAGGATATATAAAATTAAGATGTGAGACTAAATATTGCCTTTTACTACAGACATATACAGAAATGGGGACATGGCTCCAACCAGCTGAACACAGGAAATGCGGTACAGTTTCCTATCCTGTGGTAGACTGACAGATACACCATACTAATGCAAAGCTTTGGAAGGGCAGGCACATAGCACATGATGGGTGTCAAGCTCTTCTTATGCATTCGCTTTTTCAGAAAAATGGACATAGATTGAAAGGTAGGAGGTTTATAATACAATCACCATCTGCAGTTTCCAAAATGCTGCTGTTATAGCCTCTTGGAACGCCTCGTACTGATGCTACCTGTGGACGCTCATGATGTAAATGTTCCACCAGGCCAGTGGTTACATCTGGAGGTGCAGAGTGGTTATCTGTAGAAACGGAAAACAGACATTGGAACTCATCAGTCATCTTAAGAATCAATATATTCAAAGTTGCTTCTTACAGCATTATTGCTGTTTTCTCATGTGTTTTTAACAGAAATCTTGATTTCTCTAATCAAACTGTAACCAAAACCTGCTAGATACAGTGGGAATCCTGGAAAGAACCACAGAGTCTCTTCAGGGTGGAGAGGAGCTATTCCAGCTTTCAAAGGGATCCAAATAGATTCTGAAAAACAGAGAGCGCGGTGGCTCACTCCATTACTTCAAGGTGAAAGCAATGAAGATTCATTATGAGTAAATAGCAACAGTCTACAAGGAAAGCCTGTCTTGCATCTCTCAGAAGAAATACAGGCACCCAAAGTCTCATCACAAAACTGGAATGACTAGTCTAAGTCCCATAGGAAGAGAAAGGGACAAAAGCATAAGGTTTAAAAGAAGGAAACTTTCGCCCCAGGATAACATGAAGCACTCACCTACATTCTGCAGGCTATAAGAGGAAGACTTTTGCTGAGGAACACAGATTAAGATGCAAGGTGGCAAAGATAGTGCATTTAGGTCTGAACACGTCTTCAGGATGGACGTGGAGAGATGCCAGAGGAAAGTAACTGCTGACTTAACTGTCACCTGCAGTTTGCAAGACCAGTCATGGTCTTCCTTTAGCAGCTTTTCTCACGACCTCTTTTTAGCAGTCTTGCAACGATATTGTAGGTAAAACTTTCCCGTTTATGTTGTGGTATAGACATAGTATACTCTTCACTGGGGCATCTATCAATGAGAACAGCTAGAATGCCTGGAACACTCAAAAAAAGCCTGTGGTGTAGATGTCAACATTATACACACACACTGCTCACAACAGTTAACTTTAGCACAGGGTTTTCTGAGGCACGAGGTAGTCATTTGTGGCCAGACATGACACGCCATTTCATTTTAATGCTGTGCGCTACAAGTGATACATACTTCATTTTTTTATAATGTATATTTACATAGGGAAAGCAGGGCATTTCTCAAATCCTCATATACTCGCTGGGGCTTGAGAATCACCTTGTAACAACCTTGAGGCAAAAGCCTGCTTTGCTTGGAACTGCACCACGTTTCTGTGCTGCAGAACAATGCTTAGGGAATATTGTCATTCCAAAATTGTGACCTAGATTATGGTTTTAAATGGAATCACAGGTTAGGAAATGGCAGTATCTGGGAAAAGTGTTCAAACAAGAAAAAAACAAGAATTGGAGGCCTGAAATATTCAGAATCCTAATGAGTAAAAAATAAGAGTGCAACAGGAAAGAGCTTAATAACACGCTGTTGCACTGCGCTGGAGGAACAGCTTGGGTTCTGCAGTGATACGCCTTGAAGGACCTCAGCATGCCAAAATCCTGCAGAAAGAACTCAAAGCATAGGGAGATCCAGGTGATGCTGTGAAATACATATACTACCCGGCTCGTTTTGAGGGAGCGATTAGCACCGAGACAACAAGTGCTCATAGCTCTGTCCATGGATTTCCAGAGCTGACATACAAGTCACCAGTACAGCTCTAAGCAGTTTTAGAGGGATCACCAGAAGAAAAAATTAAATCCATTCCCATACTTGCCAGTGGTCATCACTGTAATGCCAATTTTTGTACTGCAGAGACCTGCCTTGCTGGGTACTAAGCAAGGACCACAAATTCCTTTCATGTAGGTAAGGTACACCGAGGACAAAGTATCACTTCATCTCCCTGACAAATGCCCTAGTCAGAACCAGTAACAAGAAAAGGTGACAACTATGCGTAAAGTTGATCTGTGTAACCACTTTACAGGGCATACAGAAAGCCCACGGATTCTGACTGAACTGAAACGCTCTCACTGTGTTCTATATATATTTTTTAAGTTGCTTTTTCGTTGGATTTTTTTCCTTAGCTTTACCAGAGTCTCAAAACACAGACTTGATGCAGCATACAAATTCATCACAGAAAAGGACAGAGAGACCAATGTACCTGGTTCCCATACTGCAGTATTAGCCCACAAGTCCATACTTCTCAGTTGATAAACCCTGCAGTGATTACCAATGTCTAAAAATTCCACTCCTCGAATATACCAGCAAGAACTACAATTAGGGATGTATCTGCAGTGCGGCTTTCACAGTGGAAGGCCTCAAAATGGCATTCTTATAGATGAACCACTAAACATTAAGGTGACTCAAAATGTACACTCATAGTGATGTACATATAGGTACAAATATAAAATCAAGAGAGAGGACAAGAGAGACTGACATACACTATGAGAGTTGGTGTATACATGAGCCAGAAGCCGTGCATAAAGTACAGAAGTCGAAACGCTGAATGGATGCAGGTTTTACCATGCATATTCCTGTTGGGAAAAAGCAATCTTCTGCCCACACGCATGAGGCAGATATTTGAAATACAAAAGCTCTGCAATTAGATGCTTAGAAAATAACCTAAGGAAGAAGCTATTTGGGAACATTTACGGAAGAGCTGTGTACTTGAGAACAGCTCAAAGAAATCACACAAAAAATAAGAATGCTCAGAAAAGAAACAAAAAAAAAAATCCATTAACAATCATTCCCAATGGAAAACAAGCACAAAAATTAGCTATATATGGAGGTGCTAATCTACAGCATTCACATATCTTACAAGCATCTCAGAGCCAAGTTACACACAAATGAATGTCCCTCACCATAGAAGGGAAATAGCAGGGGTCCTTATGAACAACTTCTCTGCTGTCCACAGCTATTTTATCTTACATACAGCAGAGAACTGACTCTCCCTCCCAATTCTGCCTTGAGAAGGGAAAATTCTTTCTATGCATGTAGAAGGAATAAGTTCAATTTTCAGGATGTATGCTATGATAAAAATCGCATTAGCTTCATTAATTATTTAGGCATATTATTAATATATGCCCATGAGAATCCATGAAATTAGTCTGTATTATCTAGAGATACTGTAGCAAAGCAGAGAAAGAGAAGTAGTGAGTAGTCAAAAAACCAGTCTGAACAGACTTATGACTTCAGGAAAAAAGTTAATTGGATTTAGACTGAAGTACCTTTCCATTATTGATTAGAAGACAGAGATAAATGCAAAAGAGAGCAGTGCCCCAAGAAAGAACGTATGGGATATGATAAAGAAAATTAAAAGCCAGGTATCAAAGAGAAAGTAGTCTCTAGGGAGGAATCTCAGGGTGAAGATTCAAACACTTTAGAAAAGTCCCTACCTAGCAAGAAGTCAGGTTAGACCTAGACATGGCTGGGTATGATTGTTTTTGTCTCTAGGAAACTACTCGACCAAAAAGGACATTTAAAAGAAATGTATTAAATTGTATTGGAACAATAATTTTAAAAAAAAGTGTACCAACCCAGCCAGAACACAAAATAGGATCCACAAGCCACTACTTCACCCTTCCATTTCCTCTTCAATAAACTCTTTGAAACTGTTTTTAACACACTTCACTCTTACAAGTCCTGGAAAACTGCTTGCAGAGCCACAGCAGTTCAGAACACCTGCTCTTATAACCCTGTTTCCCCTTAAGGAAAGGAATTGTACTTTTAAGTCCTTCAACAAATAGCAGGTTAAATACCACGATAATCCATTTTTCCAGTTACTCTATGAAGAGCTAAGTTGGGAAATACTCCACAGTTGAGATGGTGACCTTGAAAAAGCCTAGACACACAGCTAGCCTTATGCTTTTTAAAGAAAATATTACACTAAAAGAAAAAAAAAAAGCACCCCCAAAACAACATGTAGACATCGTTCCTGCTTTTATAGGTAAAAGACAAACAGCTTATAATAATGCATATCCCTATTTGATTTTATGAAATATTGTAACCTTACACTTGCAATGCTGCAGTCTATTGCTAGGGAGTTTAGTATGATCTCATCATTAAAAATGCAAGCTGGAGAAAATGAGTTGCAAGGGAACAAAATGCTAAATTTAAATTCTCCAACGTATCAACATTGTGAATAGTTATTCAGTACATACTCAAAATATTTTAGTAAGGCACAGTATTTAAAATATGTAAGATGTCTTTTATATTGCTGATGTCAGCACATTGAGAAAAGAAATCAACTCTTCTTTTATGCTCCAGGACAAATCAAAGGGGTCCTTTTTGAAAATGTACTGGTATTTACCGATAATCAAAAAAGTCTGCAATCAAAGAACTGAGTAAGTTTTCATATTCTTGTGAGCAATGAAGACTATAGACGAACATGAAAAACGTCACAACTAAGTTGTTATTTGACATGCATGAGTGTTACCAATCTAGAAATGAAAATTGATGAAATACTGCAAGCATTTCAGAAATGAGGAAAATACCCACATGTACTTATGCAAAAGGACATTTAATTTTTTGTCAAGTGCACTGGAAATTTTACCTTTCTAAATATTTTTAGTAGACCAGCTCTTAACAATCCCTGACCTTCCTTCCTGCTAGATACTATAATTGCGTATTTCCCATTAATGAAATTTCAAACCACTCCACTGCATGCAGTCCAACATTCAGCTGCTTAAATGCTGGACTTTGAAATGTTAATAAGGCCTTGATTTTGCATACAATTTTGATGATTAAATAGTTCTGACAGATAGGTCTTAAGCAGCTAGTTGTAAAATTTGATATGTATTTATAAGGCCTGAGATATTAGACATAACAGGATGCTGTGTTACATTTTGCATATCTTGCAAGTTTTTACAGCTATATTAAGAATTTCATCAATCACACTTAAAATTATGGCTAACCTTTCAGGTTTATTTGTTAATTTTAAGGAGTTAAACATGATTCCTATAAACGCATAATGTGATATCCAGAATGCCCTCAAAGCAAGGTGTAGACATATTCCATCTTTCTTACATCCACTAAGTATAAAAAAATAATTTGCAAATTCCTCATTATAAATAAGCTTGGAAATGGGAAGATGAAAATTTATACTTCTTTAAAGGCAGTAAGATGGGCATGTTTTGTACAAACAGGAAATATTTCACTAGCAATAAACCCACAAAAGTTAACCAAAGAGGTAAATCTTTCTAACTATTTTTATGGATGAAGTATTGATGAAGTGCAGAAAAATGAACAAGGCCAATGCCGCCCATAACTTTGTAAGACACAAAACAAAAGCCAACATTTCAGCATGCAGGAGCTTTCTAATGCAACAGCACTAAGCAGGCTTGGGGAAAAACATTTTGCCTTCTAAAAGCTTAGCTACAGGAATTCCTCTTCACGCTTAGCTTCCACAATAAAGAGACTGCCATCCAAAACAGAGGAGGGAGCAAAAGCAAGTAGGAAAGACACAGGTAACCCTTCCCAAACTCTGGGACATCTAAAGAGCCTTCCAGAACACAAAGCAAGCTACTGCCTCTTGCCATCTCAGCTCCACTTGCATCAAACTGCCTGCACTGTGAAAACTGGGATGTCAATCACGGCAAAATGAGTCAATCCCTGTTTCTGTCAGCACCTAAGCCACGTAGAAGATCCAGAGGATCCTCTTTCAGAGAGTATCTAGCATGTCCGTACTCCTCTCCCTGTTTCATAATGTGCTTTAGGAATCTGAAGTAGTAAAACTCGCGGTCACAAACTACAAGCATTGGTTGCGTTGTGAAGCCCACAGCTACCATATGTTGAGGCTGATGCCCCAAACTGAGTATGAGGCAGAAGGACTTCAAGAGGGCAAACCAGCAAAGAACAGAGAATCAACCCTCTCATGAATATCTGCCTCATGCCTAAGAGAACTGTCAACTGTCTAATGTAAAGAATAAATAATGAGGCTTTCAACAAAATTTGAACTTAACAGCTAGACCAACTAAATTAACGGGTATTTACGAAATATATTTGTGCCTTAAATTATCAGGTTAATTGACATCTCTAAGTATACAGAAGCCTATACACTGTGTTTAAATCTAAAGCATTTCAACATGTTTTCCTCTTCTGACCTAACCTGTTCTCTGTAACAAATTAGAAAAAACTGTCTGTATACTGTATGTAGGCATACAGTTACAGATAAACGAAAAGTCAGGTAAGTAGAGCCTTAAAACTGCTGAAACCTGAAATGTCCAGGAACAACATATGCGATGCTTATTGCATATTACTAGAAGCACAAGAACTTCATGCTGTAGCCTATAGATGAAATACAAACATCGTTCTTCATTTACTTTTTCTAAATTACTTTGGGGAAAAAGTTATCGTTTCTCCTCTAGGTCCCTTCCCATGGTTTAACGTTAGCGCGGACCTGTTGCATACACATAAAACCACTATCAATCTTCACTACAGCGTACAAAACCATTGTAAAAATTATTTCCATGGTGGAAGTGACTGCCTTCCTCCCTCCCTCCCAAATCTTCCAAAAGTACAAGACTATCGTTCTGCATTTTAGGACGACAAAAGTAACCTGAAGTTCTGGACCTTCAGCATTAGAGATTGAGACAAAACTCACATTTACATTTTGGCTTACCAGTACTTCTACATTTTTCACTCTAGTTTCGCAATCAAGGATTAGTCATGACTTAAATTTTAATTAAAGGGAAAAAAATTACATTTGAGTTTGAAATCTAGCTTTGTCAGTACCTCTGATTTCATAACTTTCCAAAAGATTGAGATGTTTTTCTAGTCTTTTGGGTGTCTACCAATTGATTCACCTTTGAAATCCATAGCCTGATATTGTCTAGGGAAATACACACAGATCAGAAAGCATGCACCAAAAATATCATCCCTTTGAAATTCTGCTTTTGAATCCAGTAAAACTGAACCTTCGTTTCTTGATAAATCAAGCATTTTACCAAGAAGAATGCACGTTCAGATCTCATGAACAACGGGTTTGGTTTAAATTAAATACATACATATATATATATATATCTCATACATACCTGGTCTGTACATTTTAAGGCTATTTACAGATATCTTCTGATGAAGATTTTTGTGTTTAGCCTTGCTTTGGGATTTTTAATTTGATTTTATTCCAACTACACAGGCAGTTCTTTACTGACCTAGCTGGGTGTGTGCCATGAGATCTGCAAGCACAGTGGCAGCAGCGGTGGCAGTAGCAGTATTGGAAGCAGCAGCAGGTTTCCCTCCTGGATGAGATGAGGTGGAAGATGCAGAGGATGAGGTGGAGGAGCCCTGAATAACCCGGTTAAGCCAGGGCTCTACGTTGGAATGGCTCTGGAACGGAGTGGAGGTGATCCGCCCTTGCCGACGTAACGAGCCCTCATCTTCTGATGCTGACGATGTGTCTGTGATTAAAATAACGATGACAGGCATGTAATGTGGGAATGACCCAACAGACGGGAACATGAAGTTTTTCCATGTTCTTCACGTAGCGTTCTCATGTGCTACACATGAGATGCATGTATTAAGCAAATGGTATATTCACATGCACAAATTCTGCTCATTGCCATTTTTCAGGTTAATGCAAGAACTTCACCACATAGCTAGAACACACTTGAACCAAAGTTTCAGTTACCTCCTGTATTTGGAATGATGTTAACACTCAAAAGAGGCTTCTACCTAAGGTACCTAGTATATTAACTAACCATTCTCAGTGAGCATACCAAACCTATTCGACTGAAAGAATACTTCTGTTCTGAACAGGTAAATTGGATCTCATCCCACCTGAATAAATTCCCTTATATTTTTTGCCAGATATTTTCTTTTTATTTTTTTTTTTGGTGTGTGGGGGGGAATTCTTCACTTTTTGATTCTTTTGAGAGATTTTTTTTGAGTGCTAATTGTTAAAAACGTATAGTGCTATCCAGTTCAATGCAAAAGTAATTGCATTAATCTAAGAATAATTAAAAGGAATTTAAAAGCATGTATTTTAACCACATAAACTGATATTAATGAGCACTACACAGAAATGTTTAGTAAAGCATCTTTTAATTCTAGATGTATATTTGTTGCTGCTAGAATCTGACAAAGGGCTCCTATTTTAATTACCATTCACTTATTTACAGCTTTCCAGAAGTTTCTCTTTGGCACTCAATCTTTCCACATTTATTATCTGCTCAATTACAAATAAAAAGTTCTTTCTAAATATCAAGAAAATACATCCCCATTGATTTTGAGTGAAAAATAGAAACTTTTATTACAGGAAAAAAAATAATCTTGCCCTCCTGAAGAGACTGCTGCATTTTAAGAACTTGATCTGCCTTTTCTCCACTCTCTCCTGAGTAATTAAAGGTAAGCTCCTAAAACAATGCATTGCCCATATACTGATAAAGTTCACATGAAGTCATTTACGAAGCATGGTTTTAGGTCACACTTAATGGCCAGAGCAATGAAGAAGTTAGTAGCAGCTGAAAAACAGCTTCTGAAAAAGATAGGATGTCAATTACTATACCCTAGAGTCTCTTCCAGACATTGAAATCGTAGGTGATACTGGGGTGGGTTATATCAGAAATACTACAACCTTAATTTTGGCTTTTTTTTTTTTTTTTAAATGCTCTGAACACATAACTGTTCAGCTATACATAATTCCACACAAATTTTGCTGAAGCCACATTTAAAAAAAAACCAAACACTTTTTCGCATCTTTGGCAACAAATTTCAGTTACCAGGTGTTTAATTTTCTGCTTTTCAAGAATATGTGCATTTCCAATAGCTTCAGAAGAACTGCTCTTAAAACAGTCTAAAACCACAAAAATCAGAAATAATTTCATAAGAAGGCCATTTAACTTGATGGCATCTTCAAAGTTAAAATCACAGATCTCTCATTACTTGACCATCCCCAGTCCAACATGACAGTTTTGAATGAAAATACACAATTAATTGATCTTTGAGAAGATACAGCTGTGGTGCATCACCATTCCTGGGTCTGTGCCTTGTATGATATTTCTGGTCCACTGTCATGGTTGTAGTTTTTGGCTGCAGACTCTATCTGCTCCTGGAGAGGAGCCAAACCTGCCCCTTAGTGCTTGCAACCTTCCCTTTTTTTAGGCAGAAAGTACAAATAAACAATTCCAGGAATATGGAACAACATAGGATTACTGTCAGGTTTTGGGGAAAAAACCCAAACCAACCACACCACATTTGCAATCTATTATCACTTCAGAGTAAGAAATAAAACTACAAAAAAACCAGGTTTCTCAATGACTACATACTCTGATAGTATCTCCTTATTGAGATGCAAGTTTAAAGAAGTCTCTCTAAAATTTCTAAGCTTTCAGATGCCTTACGTAAGTGGACAGCGGGAAAAACCCACTTTGAATGTAAAATATTGTGTATAAAAATGACGGATCTGCGGTAAAAACATCCTAATATCAAAACATAATTACAACAGAAAAGTAGCAAGGTAACATCAGTAACTAGCTCTGTGGTAGTTGTAAGAGTTAATTAGTGATTCTCAGTGTGCTGTGAGCAGAATGCTACGTACTTGGCTTGCAGCTCTTCCTGGCTGGGAGCTGACCCAAGATAGCCACAGAAACCACCACCCTTTGGACCCACCACCCTTTGGACCGAACTTGCATCAAAACTACAGCTCAAGTTCTAATCATGTGAAATCCGTATGCGAAGGATGAGAGACTCAATGGGATGAAAACAAAAGGACATTAAAATTTTTGGAAGGAGGACTGATGAAAGCAGTTCTATTACTGCCGGTCAGGAGTTGATTTTGAATTTAACATTGTGACTAGAATCCGATGCTTCCTTCCTGGTGACTGAAGGTAACTGTTTGTAACAAAATTTCAGTTACTAAGAAAGCCTGGTTTTAATTGCATTAACTTCTGTCAATACAAGGATTTTAAGGCAGTGGTTTAATGGCTCAAGACAACAAAACTAGATGCTTCGGCGCTGCTCAGGTTCTTTGCAATTTCAGGTATTTCTTGCTGATCTAACTGCAAATAAAGGCAGGTCCATAAAAATACAATTATTTTTGTGAATTGATACAGCTGAAGGAAGTTCTTCGAATATTTTTGAATGGCCTGATCTCCCGTGATACAGAATTCATCCAGTGGCCCATTCTCTTACAGAGATAAAGGTATCGCATAACAAGTCACCTCGTCTTAGAAACAGCACAACAGATCCCAGAGACACTTAACTCTTCTTTCAGAATATATTAGTTAGGGTGCTTCTGTATGCTGCTAAAGCCTACTACAAGTATACTTGCATTCTCTATGAACCACTTGGGCAGGCATGTTAGAAGATAACACTCTCCAGTACAAATACAGGCAGATCCCATGGCCTCATCCTGCTCCCCTCTCTGGCTGAGCAGGATGGAGGTCTCATACACGCACATGCACGACAATGCAGACCCCACCAGCAGCTGGGCTTGGACACTCGGTCTGCCAAGTAGCTGTTTCTGGATCCAAGTCTCCCCAGCTGCTGGCACCTGGACGTATGAGCCCAAGGCTGCAATCCCGCTCCATTTGCTTGTATAGAGTGACTGCCTCAGCCACTCCCTGCACACAGAATACAGAATCCCTCACCCGGGAGAGGTGTTAGAAATGGAGTATAACAGAAGGAGAGGACAGACTGCAGAGCACGGCCAGGCAAGCGTACCATTCATACATGACCGGCCTTTTTTATCCTCTTACCCCACTATTTTCCCCACAATTGTTCCTCCCCAAATCACCTACATCTATCCCTTTCCTCATCTGCGGTTCCTAACCTAAACATTCCCTCACAAGTCTCATGCAGTTCTAAAATACTTTTGTCCTGCACCCCATAATGCATCCCAGACCCCTCCATGGCCATCCCTCCTCTGTCCAGAAGGTACTCTAGTGTTGACCAGTCTTGATGAGTTTCATGCCTGGACAGGAGGGCTGAGGCTCTTCAGGGAGAGCCCTGGGAGGGGGCTGGACAGGGTGACCCTTCTCCTGAGTCCTTCACTTGGGTTCCTGCCTGCTGTTATTCCTTGTGCTCCTCTGGACTTGTGGCGATGGGTCTGCGACAGGCTCATGGCTCCTGGGACAGGCCTGGGAGTAGCTGGGGCAGGGTATTATTTGGGCTCCCCCAGATGCCACTCTCTGTGCTCCTCTGAAGGTGTGCAGACCAGCTTTTATCACATAACCTAACATTTTACCCACAGCATCTCAATTTTTTAATTTTTTTTTTTTTTTTTAAAATAGAGTCTCTCAACTCTGCCAAGACTTTGCTCTGTCAGAGCAGCATGTAGAGAGCCATGGTCTCGGGCAGAGTGGACACAGCAGTAACCGCAGGGACACTGCTTCAAATCTGTCCCAAAAGATTTCAAAAGAGAATGATATTTTGGTTCTCTCAAAAAAAACTGCAGTGAGATTCCTTCTAGTTTTAAATGCTAAGGGAGACAGGAAAGCCTAGCTGTCCTCTGCTCTCAGCAGAGCTTCTGGATTTTATACACCAAATCTTAGGCAGAACAGTGGCATATTCTTTTCTTGTCATAATATACCTCATGCCAAGGATATAATGATTTGTCACACTAGGGAAATGTGAGAAAAGGACAGAGCGATGGTACATGAAATGCACCGCTGACTGTTCTATCAGAGTTTATTTTGGAGACTGAGAAGGAATATTGCTTTTAAGAGCTGTAAACAGAAACCTCAGGGCTTCTCTCCCAAAGCCTCAGTATACAGACAGTCACTAAGCATTCATTTTCTCCAGAATTTCACTTTATCCAATTCACAACAACTTTCACATACAAAAACAACACGTATGCAAGAAAACCCAAGAGCACAATAACCACCCTGCTGCAACAGCTGCCCTCATGGCCTTTGAGTATATAAGTATGGGAAGAGTACGCTAATCAAGATGCATGATACCTTAACATATCTTATAGGCAAAAACATAGAGGTGAAGAAAGATCATATGTAAGACTACAGAAGCAGCTTATTATTTATTAACTAATGAAATAACATAAAAAAACCCAGAAAAACAATACACAAAAGTGTGTGACTAGCAAAGAAAAGTGGAATTTCCTTTAAATGGGAAGAACAGGAAGAAGTAGTATAGCCCAGGAAGTAAGAGAGCAGCACTTCAGACCTGCTCTTTTACAGGAGAGGGACAAGAAATAGAATTGAAGTAGAAGGGCACTAGAGGTCAGTGTGCTTCTACTCCCAGGCCACATTAGAAGAGACAAGAGCACATCATTCAAAACTTAAAAGCTTAGGGAAATTCCTCTTCTTTACACAAGACGCTGGCCCCAAACCACTTGGCTTGCTAGCAAAACATGTTATCTGGATAAAGATTTTCTTAACCTCTAGAGAATTCATTGTGAGACAACAGGAAGATTAGTTTTTTCCTCCTAAAAAAAATTACAGAAAATGTTCTGACCTAAACAATCTGAACAGCTATAGCATATGGTTTTCTGAACGTTTTAAATTGCTCACAGTTGAAACCATCTGATGAGTGTTCTGCAAGCTAATGCAGCAACTTAATGCTCTGGTATTTTCTTCTACTCTCAAATAAAGAATCTTATGCAACGTGAAATAAGGTATTTACAGCTCTGATATGCTTGCCAAGATTATCTCCTCCCAAGTGAGACATTACGTAAGAGAACATACTTAATGTATAAAGGGCAACTGCTCACTATTTCTTTTAAGTGTACCTTTAGCAGCTACAGTATCTCTAAATGAGACGCTAAAAATCTTGAGGAAAGACATCAAAGAACAAAACCAACACCTGATTATCAGGAAATACAGCCATGAACATAGAAGAAGGTTATTGCAACATACTTACAACTTAGCAGAACAAAGGATTTGCTCTTTTATATTTTGCTATCATGTTCACCTGGCAAGATTTACGTATGTTAACTCAATAGGTACCTGGAGGTGTGTACGTTTCTACTGAAGAGTGCACAAGAACAGACCGTCTTTTTGAAGGCATGGGCATTTTTCTCTCTTTGTATTTTGCGAGTGCTGCTTGTACTGCTTCAGTGTGGACATCTATATAGAAAACAGGGAAAAAAAAAAAGTTAAGGGATTAAGTTTGATCATTCTTTCTTTCTAAAAACATAGAAAGCATCAATATCATCTTTCACAGCTCAAATCCAAGGCTGAATCGCACATGATGACCCTTATGGCTTTAGTCCTGTTTAGCCCAATTACTTAGCTTGCAGAAAGGAGCAGGTTCTCAGCTCCAGAGGAAGCAGCACTTCTTGGAGAGCAGAAAGGTCCAAAGCTAAACTGCAGTAACATGGTTTTCAATTCTGAAGCTGTGACAACTCTATCAATTGTTTCTCCTACAAGGGTGTTTAGTAGGACTGAATAAATACGCCTGCCTCCCACTCAAAATTAGCTCAGAAGCAATGGTTTCAAAAGTTAAAGGAAGATATAAGCAGGGTCAAGTTGACATCGTTTTTCTCATGCAATCAGCTTGAGAAGGCTTTGCAAGTATCATTTAGGAAGAACATCCTGAAAAAAACCAATACTGAAGTTACAGAATACCTAGCATATTAGTTCTGAGCTATGATTTATTTTCATTTTGGGGGGAGATTTCAACACAGATACTGTAAATTGGCAACATCATTGGACTCTTCTTCGAAATCCACAATGGGAAAAGAAGTGAAAAATGTATACTTGAGGCTCTCACAAAAGAATGCAAGTAACAAAAAACAGAAAGAAGAGGCTAAATGTATATGAAGAATTAGGGAAGAGACACAAAGTGTTTTCATCTTCCTGAAAGTAAAAATTACCCTAATTTACTCATGAGGTATATTTGAACTTTCCTTACGTTTAAGCCAAAACTGAGATTAAAGAGGAATTACAGTGTTCAAGCAAGACCACACTGCAGATAAAATTTAATGTGTTCAAGTAATTCTAAATTGCCTTCAGCAGATTTTTCTCTTTGGCATATATTTTTCAACGGTGTCAAAAGCTAAAACTTACATAGAAAGAAAATTCATGAGAAGTGAACGGATGTCAAGGAGAAATGAGGCAGACTAAAAATATGCTTTAACTTATGACCTAAGACTCAAACTCATGATACACAAGTACAAGATGTATACAACTTACACATAACTGCAAAGGGCCCAAAAGCAAGTACTGTGATTATGCATTTGTCTTACATTTCTTTTACGTGGAATTTTTCACCAAGTATCCATCTAAGGCTGCAAATACCTAACAGGTTGATAGACTTGTAGGTATGAAACTCAGACATGTAACATACATACACTTACACAACTAACATATAAAAAAAAGGAATTTCTCCACCCCATACCTATAGAGATCAACCTTGATGACGACTACAGGTAAAGCTCCATATTTTACAGTACCTTTTTAAAAAAAAACCAAACAAAAAGTACTATTTCTGGTACCAGCCCTGAACTTGCTTTGGTCATGCTCAGCACGAAGTTGTTCCCAATTTATTTTAAATATGCTGACCAATTCCAGTTAACTTTGACAAAACAAAAGGCAGCTCAGGGGAAAGCTCATCAGTATATATTTTAAGAAAAAACGGAAGAGATTTTTGAGCATCCCAGAGAATAAAAGGCTACGAAACAGCAAAGCACAGCACGTGGACATGAACTTGCAGGAAGTCCTGGCACGAAACACTTTCTAAAGGCAGCTGTGTTCCAATGCACTGGATAAACACCTGACACTTGGGGGACAGCTATTAAATTCTCCATTTCAAAAACAGATTACAAATGCTGCCCCATAAACTCAGAAGCATGACTTCACCAGAGGAGGATTCATGCAACTTCATCTGACATCTTTTCCTATGTTAGAAGAAAACTGTTCCATTTCCACACATAAAAATCCCCCTTGCTCCAAAGCATATTCACATGATGTACTTCTAACTTTTTCTCCCTGAGTACACAGCACAATTTACTGCATTACATGAGGTCAAAGACATGTCATGAGAAAAGCAAGTTAAAACCCCAGCACTGGAAGAGCACAGCACTTTTAAGAGAAATGCCAGAAAAAAAACCAATCCACTCAAACAAAAATCAGGAAGCTGCTTTTCGTAGTCACAGATCGAAATGAGAAACAGTTTCCTTCAGCCTGGCAAAAGGGATTAGAAAAATCAAAATAAGCCCTGTGCACATGGTCCCAGATACCACCCAGCTCTTTGCAGAAACAATGCAACTTTTCAAGTCTGCAGCTCCCCCAGGATGATCTGTTCAGGACTGTATTCAAAATATATAAATATATGTATGCAAATATACTACATCAAACCACCTGTGCATTCTTCAAGACTTAGGAATTTACTAGGTAGATGCTTGTCTCAAGTAAGAACATTTCGAGCAACCAACCTGCAAGTTCAAGGACAATACTGTTATGAGGGGAAAAAAATATTAAAAAGAAACCCCAACACTTCTTAAATCTCTATCTGTTGAGACAAGATTTTTTTTTTTTAATACTGGGCACCAAGTTAGATTTTTGCTGCTGTCCTTCACAGTTGTTAATGTTTTATGAACTAAAAATTCATTACCCTTTCCCTATGTCTCCCTTCCCCGCATCTGGACTACTGCTTTTTGTCAAGTCTTGATATCTGCTGATCCTTACTTTTGGACTTTTTTCCCCTCCTTGTAAATGTCCACCGTGGAAGTTTATGGATACCCAGAAGCAAACCTCATAATTTCACAAAACTCCAGAAAGTTTAAGGAGAACTCAACACACTTTTTGTTTTGCTGTTACTTAGATGCACCAAGGACATTACTGCTATACCTAGACTTGAGACTATTACTTAAATTAAAGGTTGTTTTTGCAGCCTTAAAAGTTAGGGGCAAATGCCAATTCTGCAGGATATGCTTCCACAGCAGAACTTCCAGTCAAAATTAAGCTGCACGTTTTTGAAAAAAGATGGTAGCTATTAGATGCATTCACTTCAACCATGCATGTATCTATAGATAATTTAGAAGACATTTTTGTTACATTAACATCTAGTATGAAGAAGAGGAACATAACAAACGGGTTTTCCTCCAGAAAAGGTCTTCCAAAAGAGAAAAATAACACAATATTTATAGTCTGTATACAAATTCATTAAGTCATTAAATAATGTTGCAGATAAAAAAAAAAAAAAAGAAAGCATTCTTAGCTATTTGTGTATTTAGGGAATGGAAAGGACTAGCTTGAGGCAAGGGTGTGTTGAGGCATTTTAACAAACTACAGTGGGACAGGCCATAACATCATTCAGATTTGTGGTAGCAAGCATGGAAACTACTTTTAATTCCATTTCCAGAGGGCAAAAATGAGCACCACCTCCTCCTCTGGACCTCCTAACTCCCACCCTAAAACTTGGAAAATACTAGATTAAATGATAAAACGGCAATCAGAACACAGTCAGGATAAATTTTTATTCTGTTTCATGTTTTATTTTTATAGCGTTGATTTAATGCATCAGTTCCACCTGTACTCATTAAGATCTATTTCCAGCTTGAAATTTTTCTTTTAGTATCTTGTCCTTGGATGACAACTGAGTAGGACCATCCTCTCAGCCAAAAACATTAAGTAATCGGTTTCACTTCCCTGGAATGCTTTGTTCCTATTCCATGTTTCCTTTAAGAGCTTTTCTACATTAAGTACATGCACTAAAAAAATTAAAAGGAATGAAATAATTTTAAAGCAGCAGAACATTCAGGGTACAAAAATTCACAACTTCCTATAAATTAAAGCAAAAAGAACCTCTCTACCATTGTCTATTACTAAACTCTTAAAAATTTATTGTGAAACTGATTTAACATGTAAGAACTGCAAACTCCAGTTCTCTTCACTGGATTAAATAGTGATTAAGATCAGATTAAATGTGATCTGTATTACATAGTTCTGAGAACAAGGAACACAAATGTTCAACAGTGAACACTGAAAGAGATGAACAGCAAGCCCAGCATCTTACTAACATGAAGATTACTCATACCAAAGTGAGAAAAAAATACGTATGTTGCCACCCAAAAGCAGAAGAGTCTTGAAGACACAGTTGTAAGTGTCTGCACTCTATTAAGTGCAACCATCAACAATTTCTTATTAATTAAAAACTTTTTTTCCTCCTCCTATTGTAGTAAACCACATAATCTTCTCTTCCATTTTATGTACCTATTCTCATTTTTGTTCCTTCAACATGTCCTTAAAAAAGGACCGAGGAGGAAAACAAAGAAATATTTTGTGGACTATAAATCACCTAAACTCTTACACCCTAAACCCTCCGGCCATCAGAAGAGCATTTTTCTTTCCTTTTTTTAGCCTCTGCTTGTTTATCAGCCTCTGATTCTTGTTCCTGCCTTAGGCACAGGAGGAAGAATTTCTACAGTTGTTTGAAGGAAAAAAAAAAAAAAGATATTCATAGGTTGACCATTTTCTCTACTGCTCACAGATCTCCAAACAGCAGCACCTAAAGCAACCAGCACTGTCTGCCTCTACAAATAGCTGCTGCAAACTAGCGCTCCAAATGATTGCATCCCTATGACAAGGATTGCCAGTTAAAAAAAAAAAAAAAAATTAAAAAATGTAGTACGACTCCAGGAAGGCAGGTAGAACAGACAGGGTCAGTGTGGGATCAAGCTCTATCACATGAAATAAAAGAGAGAGCTGTCGTATATCGCACGCTGCTGTACAAGTATCACTCCTGCATGCTGAGCAGTCTTGTTCCTCATCTGGAGCAGCTCCCCAAATACATCTCTGTATCCTGTTCCAGGCAAGCTGAGAGAACAGGCTGTATATCACAGCTATATATCCAACAGGCTGAACAACAGTAACCAGAAAAAACTGCAAGAGTGGACAGAGAAAGTATAAGTGCCAGGAAAGCTTCTTCAGACACCCTAAATGCTTACCAGGTAATTCATTTGTGTTCTTACCCAAAACCAGGCAGGAGCGGGACTGACTGGGAGAAGGCAGAGTGCCTCCACCAGAAACCACACACCCTTCCCAAAAGAAAAGCCAGCAGCAATAGCAATACACCCATCACCAAGTGTCTTCTGAATTGAGGGTATGAGGGTCTTAGAGCCTATCACGGAGGAATTTTCAAAGTCTCTGCATTTCTCACTTCCTCTATCACACTGTCATCACTTAACAAAAAAACCTAGTTAAAGCTCTGCAATGTTAACTGCTGTTGCAGGAACTCTTAGGTAATGTAGTACTTATTGATGATATTCACTGTTGCGAATTTTTTGGTAATATTTACTGCTTGAAGACAAAAATCTGTGGATGATAAAAATTACAGTTAATTTAAATGGCCACCAACTCTGGGAAACTATAAAAAAAATTTGCTTAGAGCTAGTAAATGGCAGATTAATTGCACAAAAAGGCAAAATTATTTCACTTGCTTATTTTATGTTGATGGTTCTAAAACAACTATAATTGCTCCAGAAAGAGATCCTGTTCTATGAAAAGTTGCACTCTACCCTCATCAGCTGCTCTTGAAAAGGATATAGCAGAACTGATGAGATGCAAAGAAAAGAAAAAAAAAATAAAGACTGGAAGGAAATAAAAAGAGAAGAAACAACACACCCTCGACTCCCCGCAAAAGTCTAAAGAATAAATAAGGCATGCAATTGATAGAAGCAGCAATAATATCCAGAATTCTAGCCTAAAGCTTTTTATCCTTCATAACAGATAATCGCATCTCAACATACAGGGAAATTTTAAAAGGTAAGAACATTTCAAGTTGGTGGTAGTGGACATCTTTTCTCTAGGTAGGAAAGACTTTTAGAGTAGCTAGAATTTCTCAGATAAATTTGGATTGCTTTGTGAAGCAAAATTGTGCCTCTTTTTATGCCAAAGTATTGGTAGGAACAAAGTGAAGCTATTTTGCAGTAACTGGCGTTTTCTGTGACGTCAACATTACTATTCATGGTCTACATATTTATAAATCTTATAGCACAAGTAGCCATGAAAAACAGTACCAACACTGATGTGAAGCATTTTCAAACCTGAATCAACTAGATGATTCCACATCTATTAGAATCAGAGTAGTAATACTTTCAAGGAGTAAAAACAGATGCAACACCTTGTATTTTCCTTTCAATCTCTCTCTTCATTGAGATAAAGAAGAGAACAACTAATGCAATAAATCTGAAGATTTTTTTTCTAAAAATTAGAGAGGAAAAAGAGGAAAAGATATTGGCTTCTGAAAGCTCTATCTACATTACCCTGCATAGACATAAGCTTAACCTAAATCAAGTCAGGCAAAACCATCACTATTTGATTGATACCACCTGAGCACACTAAGCTTTGTCATATATCACTAATGGGAAAAAGAAATCCAATTACATGTGTTATAACTAAGAACGTTTCCCCCTAAGAGTTTAAATTTCAAAGTGAAGAACATGTTCTAGGCAAGAATATTTAATGAAACATGAATAAGTGGAGCAGTGATGGGAAACCACAGAAGGACATGGCAGTCTACTACCTAGGGTTTTGGCACTGGCCACAAGAAACAACCTAAAATCCCTACACATCAGGCTTCATCTTGAGTAACTGTCTAATGGCAGGACTGTCTGAACACTTAGGGTCACTCAGAGGGATGTAAAAATAATCGGCTAAACTCCAGACTGACAAGACTGTGAGAAGTACTTCAGAATCACTGAAAGTCGATTTAAAGAATTTTAAAATCAACAAGGCCATAGAAATATTAACTCTAGGAAAAGAAGAAGCACTGATAATTAAACTAACATTTAAAAGCTACATCTATTTATACGTATGCTAGCTGAACTTGCTAATATCCAGCCACTTCTACATGTCTTGCACTGTAAGACTAATGATCCCTATGCCAAAATTCCCCCAAACAATACCAGTAATATGGCAGGGTTGTTTACCTGCTTCCTGTTTTGTTTGCTTTAAGCATCCTCAGTGTGAATTAAATAGGACATCTGAGGCTCTGAGACAGGAAAATTGTTCGTGTACAGAGCATACTGCTGTAGACCCTCCTAGCTCTCTCAGTTCATGGTTCCCAAGTTGTATTTGTGCTCTTTTTGCACATTTTATTTCTGCTAAACAACATCACATGCTACTTTCAATGAATTATTTTCTATCAGAGTCATGACTCTGCTTGTAATTTACTTGGAATCTACTTGGTCACAAAGTAACTTCAAAATCATGGCTGCGATTCAACCACTAACTCTGTTTTTGTTCCGGTATATATTCAACAGTAGAATTATACAGATGATACATTCGAAATGCAAAAATAAATTAAAATGACCAATTTGTACATACTCTTAAACATGTCATTTAGTTAGTTTTGATATTATGTAATCTTCCCTGACATTCAGAAGTTTCTCCTTTGTGTAGCTGATTCCCCGAAGTCCATACATATCCTCAGAATATTTAAGAAGTCTCATTCACCCTTCAGTTATTCATAAGGAACCCATACAGGCATATCACCTCCATTTCTGGAGCAAGGTTTTAAATGTCAGCAATGCAAATATGACGCAACAACCACTATGCCCAAGCATTTGCAAAGCAAGGTGATGCAAGATCAACAACGTATTAAGGATGTAGAGTGCATGTCATTACTTGCACTTCTCATCCTCAAACCCAAACCATACAATTACTCTGGAAAACAAACTGAAAAATTTCCAGTTAAAATTCCAAAGGTATTTAGGAGAGAAAAGCTTCCAAACACCTGCCTTTTCTCACTATTGTGACAAGGAATTTCATAGGGAAACAGTGTACTTTAACCACCTGAAAAGTAACAATGGAAATAGGATGTGATGAGGATATTGATATTTTCACAGAAGTTTCCAAAACAGGTTTGTCAGAGTGGTGTCCATTTAAAATTAAGTAGAATATCCATTGTGACATTTCCCTTTTTTGTGCACTTGCATTAAACCAGGAAATATTTGAAAGTGAGCTACCAGTAAATACAAAAATCCTATAACCTTCCTTTAACAAAATAACCCAAGCAAGCAAGCAAAAAAAAACCAACCCCACAACCCAAACACTGTAGTCTTCTAAATGTTTAAATAACACTTCTACAGACCAGAAATCAAATTTTGTTTTCTCAGCAAACAATAGAAAATTGCTAAGCATGGTGTAAAATTCACAATAAGAAAAACATGAGAAGGCATGTCTAAAATTTCTTTCCCTTCTAATCCAGAATGAAGGAAATGTTCAAACAAAACCACTCGTGTATAGAAATACAGAAAGCTACCTGAAAAATAGTCATGAGCTCTTCCCTTCTTCCGAAGCAGTTACAACTTTTTCTTTAGGTGTAGGTACTACTTTACTGGTACACTTTTCCTCTTAAGACACCTGATGTTTTAGCTACATTTCTTTTCCTTACCAGATCGGAAGCGCTCATCCCTCGAGTTGGTAGAACGGGATTTCTGCTGTTTCAACACAGCAGCAGTAGTTTGCGAAGACCCTGGGACTCTGTTCTCTGCTTGCAGGGATGGATCCACACCTGAAATACAATTTCAGTACAAATGCAGGTTCACAAATAAAACATCTGCTTCCCATGTCTACGCTTTTACCACTCTTGACACCTACTTACAAGTTCAACTGGAGCCCTAAGTCTATACCTTTAAAAAAAAAAAACAAACAAAAAACCCTCATCTTCCAACTGCATTTTAAATTATTTAAACTAAAACCTAGCTTGATCAGATAAGCTTTTCACACAGAAGATAAGGAACATTTCTGAATAACAGAAAAATTCCTTTGCTCCTTGCAGGAGTTTACAGTCATTCGTCATCAGGTGTTCTGTATGCCAGATCCATGGAGAGGGAGGAGAGGGAACCAATTCTCTCCCAGTTTACTGCTAGACATCAAGAGAAATGCTGGAGAGATGGTTACAATTACACATTGGACTCAGAGATCCTGAAAAGACAACGTGATACCACTCCATCTTTCAAATAAAACCTGAACTATTCTGTCAAATTTCTTTTGAGTCTAAACACAAGACAGCTAATTTGAGCAAAATTTATGAATGTGCATATCTCTTTAATCTATTCTCATTTAGTAGAGCAATACTCAGAAGACTCTTGTTACACAAAACCTCCGCAATTCTTTAATAAAAACTTTGCAGATACTAATGGCAGAATTTCTCCATCAGCTTCAGTTGTCTAAAAACTACTGCTCTAATCTAGGTTGGCTGAGTACTTTATATACTCATTAAATGATTACAGACCTTCCCATCCCTGTAAAGGGTAACAAAAATAAGAGGAACAGAACCACTCTCTAGTTGTTTCCTCTGCATCTGCTTCGAACAGGGCTCTAGACAGAGAACCTAGAGCAGGCGCCTACCTTTAGGCTTGTTAACGTTCAGGAAGATAAATCTCATCTTTACATTCTAGCATAGCAGAAATAAGGAATCAAAGGGATGGACAGTAACTATCAAATATTCCCTATCACTCCCCAGTCCCCCAAACGAGGTGACTCCCTCTGCAAGGGCTATACAAATTTGAACTAGGAACTTACTATTGCAATTTTATTTTCTCATCTATTATACATCTACACTTACAGTACAAAACCAAGACCTGAAACCTCTGCAGGTACTCTCTGAGGATACAGGTCATGCACAGCCCTGAGAAGCCAGAGGAACATACAGAACAACAAGTACTCTCTTCAGTTTGGATTGTTTTAAGACCAGTGAATGATCACCTTCAGAAGTGCAATAGCCACTACATACCAAGTACGACAGATGTAAAATTGCAATGCATTTGGAAGGTTTTTTGCATGAACCTATCATAAACTTACGATCTTATGTGGCTATTTGGCTTAGTGTTGTGTGTAATAGGAAACTTTCTTTGGCCATGTAAGATCTGCTGCGCTAAGTTTACTGTGTTTCTAGCCCTTGTACCATACAGGGCGGAGCGTATCTTTCATTTTACTCTTTTCTTCCCTTGAAAAGCTTCTGCTTTCCTACCCACTCTCAAGTCATGCTAGAACTAGAAACAACATTTTCAAAATGCAAATATTTACAGAAAGCAGCTTTCACTGAACACATCATTCGAGGAATCCGTGTCAGTTCCTTTGCAAGTGAAGTTCTTACTTTAACAAATAAGAAAGGATTCCTTTTTCTCTCATGGGGTTTCTGTTCCCTCCCTTTCTCCCCAAGTGTGTACTAAGAAAGAAATTGGTAATTAATTATTAATAAATTTGGCAATCATAAAAGATTTTTATTAAGACCTTTCAGTAAGATGCGGTCTTCACATTTGAAGTGTAAGTTTTCCAACAGCAATTGGATCAAATATACCAGTTCTACCACAACTGATCAAAATGAGCTTTCAAATACTCTCTTTGAATATAATATTCACAGGAAAAGTGTTTTATCATCTCCTTGATTGGATCAGTTGTTATATATAATTTCTTTGGTATCTGTTAAGACCACTAGATGGATGTGCTCCATAATCCCTTTCCCATCCCCATTTGCAGCTGAGACGTAACACCTCTGGATGTTGAGAAAGCAACTTTGAGTTAGCCATGGGTTTGGGGAGGGTGTGTGTGGGAAAAAATAAGAGCCTAAATAATAGAAAATGAAGGAACATTTAATAAATCACACAGATGTAAGTTTTTAGAAATTAATCCAACTCCAGAGATATGCTCCCATCTTTTACAATTTGCTATACAGAAAGAACAAACACATTCTTACCTAATGGAGTTTTCCTACTCTCCAAAAGCAAAGCTTTTTAAGTAGACAACAGGCTAAGTAACATCAAATGCATTTCCCAATAGAGGAAATGAGACAGGCCAGTAAAGAAACTGAAATGTGCTCAAGGGAGAGCAGTTGAACAAGGAGCTGATTAAGCACATGATGTTTCAATGCTACCCAATATAAAGAGGTAACATTCCCTGAAACATTTTATCAGAATTCTGTTCCTAAAAGAAAAGCAAATTTAGTCTACCAACTGAATTGATTCAACGTATCTGACATTCAAAGAGTGGTGAAAACACCTGAGAATTGTATTTTACATTTCATGGGAAAAAAAGTTTTACATAACCACAAGTCAAGAGTTGAGCAAGCTTTGTGGACCTGGAAACAGTAAAAAATAACTTCTTATTTCGTTAAAAATATCAAGTCATCTCCTCAAAGTTTGAGTCAGGAAAAGAGCAAATGCAAATGGATAACACAATAACTAAGGTGGTGAAAAAGAGAACAGGCTAAGCAGCTAAGCTGGGAGTCTCCCTAAAATAGACTGTTTATATGAAATTTTCAGACAACAGCATAGCTACATTAGGAAGGTCAACATGCCAAACAACAGGTCAATTTTATGTGACCTTGTCACATGGGACCTTGGGTGAAGAAGGAAACGAAAGAGCAGGAGATTTTTTGCGTGTGTGCCATTTTTTTCCTCCAAAAGAAGGTTAATAGTTGTAAGCAGAAGAAGAGATGAATGCTCTACTCATAATTCCTTACTCTTATCCTTTCCAGCCCTACAGTTCAGTACCCAGCTATCCAAACCTGTCTCTCCTCAGGCATGGTATAGCCCATGAATCCCCATTTTGAACTCCTGCAGCTGGTATGTAAGCAAGTAACTCCAGAGCCTTGGAATCAGGACTCATCAGACCAAACACAAGTCCCTTTCCCACTCCGTGATTCCATGTGCCTGGCAAAACCGGTCAGCGTAACCTGTGATGAATGACACTATTGCATCTCGCACAAGGGTTTAGTCCTTGAATGTACAGGGAAAATAAAGATGGAAAATGAGCTAACTGATATAATCGATCAGCAGATGACAAGCTGCATGTGGGATGCTTCCAAGCCACATGCAACTTGCGCACTGCTATTTGGCCACACCAATACTGGGGACAGGGGGAGGGGGGAAGAGAAGGGACCACAAATAACCGTAAGAGTGCATGAAAGCTTACCAACTCCAAAACCAGAACCCTCTCCTCCTCCAACAGTTACAGAACAGATTTTTGCGAATCAGACTTAGGGCAGCTGTATTGTGATGAAATATGTGTCAATGAACCTCAGGAATTCCCTTTAAATTAGGATGACGCACAACATCAGTGGCACTGCTGGGAACCACAACTGTGTGTCTTCAGATTAAGTCTCCCTTTTTGCTTTCTCAAAAAAGGAGGTTTCACATCATAGTGCAAAAATACCAAGGATCAATCTGGAAAACACCACTTTTTGGTAAAAATAGTAAGATATTGCATCTAACTCTTAGGCTACACACTTAGGTGCCAGAAAAATCCTGTTCCACAAGCTTGGTGAACTTGTAAATTTATGCTGGTACTATGGAAATCATTACCTTAGCCTTCAGCAAGAGCAGCTGGATAATTAGGCTAACTCCCCCCATTCACACTGAAGATCTTTACAAAAATAACATTTGAAGAAGTATACGCTAAAGATATTTGATCCACTATCACTGTGTTTTGTTCATTTTTACCTTACCCAAAGCTAGCAAGAATGAAGTCATCTTAAAGAGGCAGCTTGTTCCAATTAACTGAACAATTTGCTTCTATAGGATGAAATTAAAGTTAATATTTGAATTATAACTGTATTTTGCCATCCACTAACACTGGAGAATCAAGACTAACATTGATATTCCTAGCAGTTTTGATTTATACAAGCAAAAACTATTTCACTGTAAAGAGCACTGAACAGCTGACAGTACAATGAAGACTCTTTGCTCGTATCGCTGGGGAGGATGCCTAGCTAAACACACCTGGCATCAGACAGGCAAAGATAAAAATTTCAAAAACATACTTAGCCAAAGCACAAATTTTATTGCCAGAGGGCTCTCCTGGGAATCCACCTGCAGAGCCGTTTCCCTATTGCCTCTTCCATCTCATCTATATAAGATACGATGTTTTAACATCAAACTTAACTGTTTTTAAAGACTTTCACCAATGTCTCAGCAAACCCTTATTTGTAACAGCTATTAGACATTAAAATCTAACTACCTTCGCAAAAAGGTTGATCTTAAAATTCATCTCCCAAACGAGAAATTCAGACAATGCAATTTCAGTTCTAAACTAGGTTAATTTATGTAAGTTGTACCAGTTTACTAGCTGGCCCTTTCAAAAGTATTCTCTTCCAAGTTTTAATGGTAAATTGACAAGTAAACCCAAAGGAGTTAAAATAGCATGGCAACAATTCCCTCAACTCAGTTTCACTTGCATTGCTACCCAGTTATGTATTGTGCCTCCAAACATCCACAGTCTGCAGAAGACGACATATCATATTTGCAGAGAGGAGAGGGGAAGAGGGAGGCCAAAGAGGAAACTTCAGGCTCTTCGTACACTGTTAAAACCTTTCTGCAGCTGTTGAACTGGATCTAGAAATAAGAAAGGAACAAAAGACGACTACCAAGTTCAAAGCACTGAAAGAAAGGAAAAGGGGTATGACAAGGCAGAAAATAAAACAAAGGTGGGAAACTCCTGGTCTGGCTCTAGGCCAACCTTTTGGTCCATCCAGCCCTGCTCTAGTCTCTCCTTGCTCACTCCTCTGTCCCTGGCATCCTGCTCTGCCCAAAGACCCTTGCCAGCCATCCAGCCTGCAGCACGCTCCTTCCCTGACTGCCCCTCCACCCCATCTCCTCCAACCCTCCCCTCTGGTTTCCACCCCCTCTCCATGGACTCAAGCCCTATAAACCTCCTGCTCGTATTTCTCAGTTTACCACCCACGCTCACATAGGGCCCCTACCAAAACGACGGAGGTTTTCACCAAGGACTGCGGTATTTCTTAGTTCCTTCTGTTTTTGCCTGTCCTAAAGAAGAGTGAGCTTCACAAGTTTCCCAGTTAAAGACAGGCAGTCTACAAGAATAGGTAAGGTCCTTCCTGGCAGGTTTTTCAGTCATCTCTTAACACCAGGTGTTAAGGTGGAAATACCCTCTCCTTCCCATTTAGTACTGCTTCAGACATCATGGCAGAAGAGGCGCATCATTGTGTAGCACCTTCACATGAAGTACCTGCTACCCCTTGATTTCACCATCACTATGGTACCTCATACTCCTCAGTCTTCTCAACCAAAGCTGTGTAGCTGGGCTAATGAGTACTTAGTTTAAGTACATCTCCACAATAAGAGTCATATTAATTCCAGATTTCTTTAAATAGAATTTTAGATACAGTAAAGGAAAAAAAGTAAACTCTTCTCACAAAAAATGACCTGAGATGCTAGTTTTACATGAAACACACATGCTGAGTTCTGGATCTTTTCATAGAAAACTTAAGGCAGAAGATGAAATGGAAATTATTCCTCAAGAGACTGAAATCTGAGGACCTCTCTTTAGTTTTTGGTTTGAGAAGCCTCACCTCAGTTACTAAGCATCCAGTCCTCACTCAGGTCATAGTTCAATTTTATCACTCTTTGCTGTCATATCACATCCCAAAACATATTACCTGATGCACACATTTTTGTCTTGAAGATCTGAAACGATTTAAGTGTTTGCACCTTCCAGGTCAGTGCAACTGAACAAGGGTCTACCCAACGTAATTTATTACCCAGAATAACATATCAGAAAATCATGAGTTTAAAAAACAAAAAAGCCATCATATACATGCATTATGTTTGGCAGTCTTCCACTGTTCTGTAACACTTTCCTCTACTCAAGGAAGTAAACTTCAGCTCTTAAGTTTCCACTTGGAGAAAATGAAACATTTTTAAGGGCTTTACTGCTTTCCATTAAAGGAAGTACACAACAGTAGCAAAAAATACAAAAGCATAGAACACGTTTGTTGAAAATTCAATCAAAATACTAGCCAGGAAACTAAACTGTCTCAATGAAAACACCAACAGCAAAAGACATGTTTATCTAGACATTATGACAAGATTAGTAAGCAGAACACCTATATGTCATTAGCTAGAACTTTTATTTCTCAAATAATAGTGCATTCTAAGCAGCAATTCAGGAGATGCTTCACAAGCAGCCCAGCTCTCCTAATGTAAGCGGATTCTGCCTGTCAGTCACAGCCCAAATTAATATAGATTACTTAAGTGCTACGCAGCACAGGTCTCATCAACATCAAAGCAGTCAGTAAAAGAAGCAGAAGTCAGACATGAAAAGCTTCTGTGGCAGAGAGTTAGCAAAATCAACACTAGGAGGGCAACAAACGTGGTGAAGGGTCTGGAGCACAAGTCTGATGGGGAGCGGCTGAGGGAGCTGGGGGGGGTTGGTCTGGAGAAGAGGAGGCTGAGGGGAGACCTGATCGCTCTCTACAACGACCTGAAAGGAGGGCGTAGCCACGTGGGGGGACGCCTCTCCTCCCAGGCAACCGGTGACAGAACAAGAGGGCATAGTCTGAAACTGTGCCAGGGGAAGTTCAGGCTAGAAATGAGGAGGCCTTTCTTCCCACAAAGGGTCAGTAGGCATTGGGATGGGCTGCCCGGGGAGGTGGTGGAGTCACCATCCCTGGAGGGGTTTAAGAAAAGACTGGACGGGACACTTAGTGCCATGGCCTAGTTGACATGGTGGTGTTAGGGCAAAGGTTGAACTCCATGATCCTAGAGTTCTCTTCAAACCTCATCGATTCTGTGAGCAGGGAATGGCAGGTGAAGCACAGCTATCTGAGGAAGATGGCTGGTTGCACAGCACCCAGCTCCGTCAGAGAGCAACGGGACATTTGAGTCCCTGGACTTTGGAAGATCCCTGTTAAAACACTCCTTGCTTGGCTATCGACTTTCAAGGTGATGTTGGCCACATCACTTAACATGAATTCGGTTATATTAGCTGAGCTCGCAGAGGCAGTACCTATTTACGCACGCTAATTAGAAAAGAAGAAAGCAAGCTACCAAGGATGATGGATATAACCACATTTTGGGTTCCTGACAGGAATAGAGGTCTTACATTGTTAGTTAGAAAAGTACAAGGCATTGTCTATCAAAAAAGAACCACCTCTGAAACAGCAGCAATGCTTCATAGGCACAAGGGAGCATGAAGGGCTACCCCCTACAAAACATATCCAAAGAACCCAAAATCTACGAATCCTGCATCCAGGTCCACTTTATTTCTAGGAAATACATTACTTCTAGATAAAACTCAGAGATCATAGAAATGTAGTTTTTAATTTCATCACCATTTTAAAAGCTATTTATCTCAATGTTTCCTATAGCATGAAATCCTTTTGAGTTTAGTAGGTTACTTGATCATTTGCTCTTGACTGCATCAGAGGGTTTACACTAAGATGTATACTTTGTGCAGCTTCTAAACCCTCAACCAAATATTCTATAGCATAAAGATCCATATAGAAGACATCAACCTTAAAATGATATTATTATTAAGCTCTATACTATCTAGGTAGCCTTTACCACTACTTAGGTGGTAACCACTAACCAATTACCAAATGAACCATGGGAAAAGATCAATTGCTTGGACCTGACTAATTAAATTCAGATTACTTTAGAACCACCTGCCTGAAAACTGATTTCTTTGAAATTTCTTTGCCCTAAACTTCACAGAGTGAAGTTGCCAACATTTTGATCCTTCCCTTGGCAGAAAGCTCAAAAATATGTTGTCTATACCTAGACAGATATAGTTAGACTGGTGCAGAATGACTCTTCATGAAAAATTAGTTTATCACAAAAAAAAAAAAAATCAACAAAACACGTAGTCAATCTAACAGCTCAATCTCTATATTCAAGCTCCCAAAAGAACGTACTATGAAATTTGGTCATAAAGCTGCAATACTAAAAAAATCACTTAATTTAAAAGGCACATGAACAGTAATCTCTCGATATCTTCAGAAACTGTGCAGCTTTTTCAGCTAGCCCACGTGATCACAGTACATTTTCATATATTTCATTTAAACCAATGACACTAAGATCCAACCAAATTAGTCTATTAAAACGTGGACATACTTTGATCATAGCTGTTAAAACCATAATATAAAGTAGGAGTTTTAATTCAGTAGCATCAAGAAAGGTAACTGCACTTTTTTCCCCTATAAATATAAGAAATTACAAAAGCTACTGCAGACCCCAAGACACCACAGGAAGTTGCATGTTCCTTAGAAAAGGAACTACAGAACAAAATGCTATAGGGTATGTAAAACTCACCCCATTCTAATTGAATGCTAGGCTGAAGTACCCACAAAGAAGTAAAAACAAAAATCACAGTAAAGTAATCACAGTGAAGTACCCACAAAGCAGTAAAAACAAAAAGCTATATAGAACCACAGAACGGCCCAGGTTGGAAAGCATCTCAGAAGATCATTTGGTCCAACTTTTTGGTTGGAATAGAAAGATCATGTATCCTTGTTAGCAGCAGAAACATTTTTCAGAGACTGGAGAAAT
>NW_009602524.1:0-12278 GCF_000690535.1 Cariama cristata | reverse complement strand
AACTGTAGAGTGTTAAACCCGTCTCCCGACACTAGCTGACTATGCCTTAATTCCACTCTAACATGTCTTTCTATTCAGCACAGCTACAATATGCACTCATCATTCATCAGGTAATAGAAAGTATAACAGTGTAAGAAATATGCTCTTTTATTTTCAGGACTTCATATGGCCAGTAGACAAAACCATCAGTTATACTAGGCTGCATTGCTAAGTTATCTTAAGCACTATTTGATTGTTTGATGCTTTAATTGAGCTCCTACAGAATTAGCAGTAGGGTTTTTCAAGTAAGATATATAAAACAATGAAAATGTAAGAAAATGGAAGTATGAGACATGACAGTCTCAAACAAAACTAGAGGAGGTTTCATCATCATTTTCCTTAAAAATGAATATTTGAAAATGGTAACATTTTAATTTCGCCTGAGTAGAAGTGCTAAGGAAAAAAAAGGGAGAAAAGAACAAAAAATAATTTTAATTACAGTGGAATCACTCTGATAACAGAGGAAAAATAAAGTTACTCAGCAAGGTGTTTCTCTAGCACTAACTAAATCTAGTGAAACCATTTATGCAGATTGTTCTGTAAAGCAGGACCAGAACACTGACTGCAGATACAACCTAATCGCAGAAGAGGCAATTTGAAAATAACAATTAACACTATAAAAAATACCAGTAAGAAATCAGGATACTAAGAAAACCATCATGAGGCAAGAGGGTAGATACACACATTCTCAAGAGCATGCATGACAGTTGGCCAAAGGTCCTCAGATTTCAGATCCAGTTCACCAAAACACATAGAAACCTCACGGAGACAAGTTTCATTGACACACCAAAGTAACTGGCCGCTGAAGAGAAAAAGACATTCAACAAGGTAATTCAGGGGCATCACACAGAAATCCTGTATTAGAAGCCCTAATGGAAAAGTTTCCATGCAAGACTGCAGCAACCTAATGAAGAGATATTATTCCATAATGTGTCTACTTGATAAGATGGCTAGATTTACTTTTGAATTGATAGATACCCCTCTAGGGGCAAGAAAAAGGGAACTACTGTGTTAGGCGTTCCCACCATGAACCATCTCGATTTCTGACAGTATCAGAGAGGGCTGCATGACGATTTGCCACCTGGGTGTGGGGTTCTCCTTTCATGCGAGGCACAGACGACTCAGCACACCAATATGATGATCAGAGAAGTCCTTTATTAATCAGAAGGCTACACCTTATATTATGTTTTCTACTTCTGTACACTCTCTTGCGTAAGCTCTGATTGGTTACAAGTACTGTTCACACGACTGTCATGCTTTTTAGAAAAGATTCAGATAGGTGCTTATACTACGCATAACTTCCACGTAAATTAGACACAAGCTCTTTGTCTCACCTTGTTACTATGATTTTATTTCTTAATTTTATCTATCTCCGGTTCCCCTAGTATCCATCTCCTGTTCCACAAGTATCCACCTCTTGTTCCACAAGCTTGCTACTTTGTATAACTCTCTGCATTTTTCCCACATCTTCTTACATTCTCAAAATATCCTCCAGCTCATTGCTAACATAAAATGATCCTACACCTGGGTGTAAAGGTGAAAAGTTCTCACAACATAACTGAATATGGTCTTGCAAAATATTGGTGATGAATCAGCAGTAATAGTTCATGTAGACACCAGTAAGGTAGGAAAGAGGTTGTAGAGTTACCACTTGAGATGTTTAGAAAGGAAGCTGAAGACCAGCACCTTCATGGTAGCATAACCATTCCTGGTAAGACACAAAATTACACCAGGAGATGGAAACAACATGTACCTGAGAAAACCATAGAACAAAACAATGTTTCCAGTTAATTGAAACTGATAAGCTTTTAGAAGAATAAGCAACAGCACAGTAAGCAACAGAGCATCAAGAAGTGTAATGAAGCAAAATGAGCTCTCATGAGAGACACCATTCTCTAGCTTCAACTCACAAATTAGATGAGAGTCTTGTCTTCTGTTTTACAGAGATCGCTTTTGAATGTCTCCTCTTCCATCCAAGCGAAATACGATTTTTCCCTCACGATGCAGTTGTCTTTTCCCTTTCAGTGAGGCTCCCTCTTCTCTCTGAATGTTCCCCCCCAACCCCCAGACATCTTTTGCTGAAGCTTTATCAAAACTAATGCTCCCACAGTACTGCCTAGGAGATGATGGAGAAGAGGGACTTGTGCTACAGGCAAGAGTCAGAAAACACCCACATAGGACTGTCTCCCATTCCAGTCTTGCATCTCAACTTCTCCAGAGGGAATTTCAGCAGAAATACACTGAGACGAAGGATGAAGTAGCACTTGCACATGTTCAGAGCAGAAGTCCCTCAACTAATATCCAACACCAATCTCCTACTCAGCACAATATATCAAATGGAAAGGAACTGGGATTTTATGGTTGCTTTCCTTGCTTAGATAGTACCCAAGGAATCTGTCAGGATGTAGTTACTAACACTAGGTTTAAGCAAAAGCGGAAAACTCTAAATGAGCTAGAAAAGTTGGCTGATAATCCTATCTGGAGGTTTGCTTACAATAAGTTCTTTCTCAAACATCTCAGCTGTTAAACTAAGTAATTCATATTTGCCATTACCACCCTCTTCTGCAAATATTTTGAGGACTTTTGCAATATGACTCTTCGGTGCAGCCATTCAGCTTACACAACCATGTTACATTGAAGAATAAACTCCTCCCCTGATCTGCTTGCACATAAACCCCCTTTCCTTTTGACTGTGCCTTGAAGCCAAAGTCAGTTCATTTTCAAGAATAACAACATGAGAAAAAGGAGTAACACCTTACATGCTGTTTAATATTTTTGGTGTTTAATGACCCAAACAAAGGAAAGCCATAAGTGATAAAACTGGAGCAGAGGAAACTGCAAACCAAATCATACCAAAGTTTATGCAGAAATACAGTTCCTTTTTTTAGAACCAGTAACAGTTGGGACAAAGTAGACAAGAGGAGAAAAAAAATCCCTTAATTTCAGATATAATACCTTTATCATTTAATTCCTGTGCATCTGTAGGTACTTCATTTTTACCACACATACCAGCTAGTAGAACATTTCCCTGCTAACAAAACCCCTGATGGCAAAATCTCCTTGTATTATATGGCTCACAATCAACACCACCACTAACGATATGCACGGTGCTTTAAAATTTCAAACAGCCTTTATAAAGCCCTCGCTGATAAAGATGTTGATGCAGTAGAAAATGTCATACATACATACAATTGAGTAAAGGACACTGACTGAATAGCATCTGTTTTAGGTCTCAGAGAGTTCCTTAGAGATCTATGAAAGAACAAGTTGAAATCACTTGTGCTTAGTCTAAAAAACAGAAATCTGAAGAACCATGTGTTTTAATAAAAAAAGATATGATCAGCTTGTTTCCTTTAAGACTACTTCATCTTAATTATTCTCCAACTGAAATATAAGATAGCATTAATAACAGAAGTGAAAGTCATCGTAAGTGTTAACTTGTTTCAGATTAAAGCACATGTCACCAAATGTGTTAATTTGTCTCAGATTAAAGCAGTATGAAAAATTGGCTTAACTGATGCTATTGAATGACCGTTGGATCTCGCGATACTCAGAGGCAAGGTTTTACTGCATTAGAAAGAAGCTATATGCTCAGGTTACTTGATATTTATAAAATGCAACATTTAGCATCGGCTTTTAACTCAATAAAATAACCTGTGATTTGCTGCCATACAGGGGTTTGGGGTTTTTTTGCATTTTTTTAAATCTTGACTATTAGAAATAATATTTTATTAATGACAATCAATTCAGGGATTTTTGTTCTCACTAGTCAGGCTATTACTCTATTAAAAAGTACACTGGAGACATACAAGTCTCTAAATTTAATCTGCCATAGGAAAACTCCAAGACAGCAAGCTGATGTTAGCTCTTATGAAAAGAGATAAGAAGTTTCACATGGTAACAGCTTTTTTTGGTACCTATCTCTACATTTTTTATTTCTTTTTATTCATTATATTGTCACTAATAGATAAGCAGCAGTGGCATTTGCACTATGGTTAATTTATTTGCCCAAGATGAAGATAGATATTTGGAACTTTTACATGAAACCTGATGGCTGAAGAGACAGCTGAGGCAACAGCGGTGAAATGGTAACTTTTAATTTGGCACCGACTGTTTCTTCTTCTACCAAATTTGTTTCTAACATCTACCAAAACAGACTTGACATAAGAAAGCTAACAGGAACAGACTATTATGTGCTGTGGATAATTACAATCATGTAGCTGATGCAGAACAGGTTTTTATTATTGGATGATTCAGTATAGATCCACTACTGACTGCACAAGTACGGTCTCAAGCTGAAGCAAATACCTCCCAGTCAACAGAGGTCTCTTCTGTAATCCCAGGATTAGATGGAAATCAACCAATGTATTTTTCATGTTTGATTTTATCTTGTTTCTTCTGCTTTGGCTTGGAAGTGTTCTTGAATCTTTAAGATCAGCAGGTTCTTCTGACAAACGATTTCTTTAAGTACTTAAGTACATTTGAAGTACATTTGAGTACTTTTAAAAACCACTTACGTTGCCCGTCTTGTGCATCTCTTGGAATCTCTGAAGTTGTCTTCGTCTTTTCCCAGCAGAGCTCTCCCAGGTTGGTTCTAGCTACCACAACAAGATCTGTCTTGGACTTTCTCAGAGAACAATCTTGGAATTTATTCTTATTGTTCTCATGAATAGCAAAAACCGGGAAAGGAAAGCTTACACACATCTTTTGTTCTCCAGAAATACGGAGCATCCAAGCCCTGATGACCCTGGGGTGCCTTGGCTAGAAGAGGTCCCTGAGTTTATGAATGAGCCCAGTGGTCAATCTGCAAATCCAGTACCGGCATGGAAGGTGTGCCTCAATGAAATACAAGTGCTCAAGGCACTGCTCTGATCCCACCGGCATTTGACAGCTAATATACAATGTGACAGCTGGCCTCAAATGCTAGCATTGAGTTTTCTCAACTGAAAGCGTATTTAGACCAGGAAAATCTGACTCCTGAAACACTCAAGAGGTAGGAAGAAAACACAGCCATCTAAAAAATAAATATATATAGCACTATATAGCTATTATTATTATTACTACTACTATTGTTGTTGTTATTATTATTACATATAAAATACATTATAAATATAAGTGTAGTAGGTTTGTTTATATTTTATATATAAAATATATTCAAATTATGTTTTAATATATGTATATAAAAATATAAATAAAACAGCTACACTGGTCAAGTTTTTAAAGCTATAGAAAATATTCGGTTTTTTTAAAGAAACAGCTGGTAGGTGAGCAAGAAATTACCACAGTAGCAAAGGATGGTTTCAGGGAAGTTCCTATTTAACAAAAGGGAACACAGACTACCTGCAAGTGACTGACTGATTGCTATCAGAACCTCCGAGGGTTGTTTTTCATCCTCCCCTTTGGTTAAAATAGCTTTGAAATGGTTTCAAGTGTCTGGAGTATCATCAAAATTCAGGTAATGGCATGGCAACCACTCAAAAGAAATCTACAGTTACCAACATATCACGTTTGAGTGCAGAGAAGAAATTGTATTTATTTCAGATCCAACAATCAGCTCATGACATTCCACTTTCTGATGTGAATTTTTTAATGCTCCAATGACAAATGTAGTTTCACAGGTAGAAGTTACCTGCTCTCCCAAGCACAGCACCAAGATTGCTTATAATGAGGCTTTTGGAGTTGCCATCGCCCCTGGTATTGTTTCTCATTCTGAGATATCTCCCACATGTGGGAATATAAAGTGATTCCAGAAAGAAACAGTTCCTTTAACCTTCAAAAGATTCCTGAAATCCAACAGAAAAATGACAATGAACGTTGGCTACAAAACAAAAAAGGGAGAAGGGAGTACACTATTTGCTCCTCATCAGGACAGTACACTCCAGGATGCAAGTTACCAAATTTCACTGTAAACACTGCTCATTTTATCATGTTATTTCTGAATCTTTTCACACTGAACCTTTATCCACATTCAAAATATATTTTTGCAATGTGTCTGATGTTATCCACCACTCAGAAGTCTCACCTAGCAGCATGCTGGGTTGCCTACAGACATAATTAATTCAGAGTTTTATCTGAAATTTGGGTGCAGAGGTTGACTGAGGAAACTGATTACTGCTATGGCTTGCTATCGCAACACTTGTTTTTACTTTTGCATAGTGCATATGGTTGGATTAGTGAAAGATAACACATTTTAATTAGTATTGCCCCATAACTACATAGTTTTACGGTTCGTAAGTGAAACTTAACACTTCCGCTAACTCTTCATAACTGCAGGTTTAGAATTTTACAATGCAAAACAAAGCCTACAGGAACACAACTCCTGAGTATTAACACATTCTACTTAATTTTACTGTTAATTGAAAATATGCTTTGCAGCCACTTCTGTCTTTTTCTATTCACCAAGCCCTCTGTGGGGTTATTTAACATCATCTGTATAATGATTTGGTTCCCCACAGATTCAGCTACACAGTGCAGCAGAAACTTAATCCAATCCATTTTACGTGGCATTGAAAGAGCAGGAGTTCTCATATGATCAGTTTTTACGTGGCAGCTGATGAAGTATAACATGAGGAGTTAAACTTTCAGAACTCAAATCTTACAAGTATGAGTATGCTTTAAGACATGAAGATCATGTAACTTGTTGATTCGTAATTATTTGTAAAACAAAGATCCCATCAACTACTCATGTAAATCTGAACACTATGATTACTGATTATCTGTTTCTAACTCCTAACAAGACAGAAGAATCACCCCAAAACCATGGAAAACCCCGTCCACATTGAAGTCTAAGTTGGAGAACCTACAGCAGATTGATAGAATGGCCACTCTCTCATCTCCATTTAATCCATCTCTTTCCACAGTTGCTTCCAAAGCTGTGCCACCACTTTTTCTTTCTTTAAAAGTACCACATCAACATGCGGTCCTACCTCGAGTTCTCTAATAATGCATTTCATAGTTCATAAACTTACAGTAATCAAAAGCTTTTATTTCAAACGTTTTTCCCATTACTTCTCCTTCTACTTTCCTGCCTCTCACCAGGAATTCTATTTCTTACTCAGTACTTTCACTGCCTACCCTACGTTTTGTTAAAAACCTTGCAAATCAGCAGAATTATATTATCAGTGAAAGTTTCATAACAAAACAAGTAGAGCTAGGTATTGACGCACTGTGAGGAAGACCACAGATTTTGTGAAATTCAAGTACTGAAGAACATGAGATAATAATCAACAACTGGTCAGCAGACTTTACCTCACTGACCAACAAAGAAAAGATGACAATGTGTATACTTGGAAAAGAAATTATGACCGTATCAGTTTTAGAAAGACATGAGTTATTGGTCCTGGACATGGTCAAATCGCAGACTAAGAACTCTTTGAATCTAAAATGCTGGCATCCATCAGTCTGCAAAAACTTACTGGATAACAGGAAACTTAATGAATCCCAACAGAAATGCTACTGAGTAAAGGATGTTACAAAAAAAATCCCACAATCAAATTGTTAATGATAAAAAATTACTACAGGCTCAAAGTCACTGGGACTCCCACACATTAATCTGAGCCATGCTGAAGCTATGTCAATTCCCAAAATTTCAAGCTAGAACTGGGTTAATTGAACATATGTCAGGAAAATGAAAACCCTAAGCTAACTACTTATTTAAGCCAACTTTGCCTTTTTGCCAGAGCATCATTCTTTACGCTCAGAGGCAGACAGCCCGCTCACTCTCTTTTCAGTATATTAAAGCTAGATTCCTGTGATCTTAATGCAAAGTTAGGCAGAAGTGGTAAATAAATCCCGGTAATCTGGTATTTCTTAGAAAATGTGCTATCAAGCAAGTAGGACAAACTATAGGATGAGCTAATTTTCGACCACTCCTTAAGATAAGGGAAAACCTGGCTGAACATGGAGAAATTTTTAAGCAGCTGGAAATCTAAAGGGACCTCGGATTTTTAGTTGAGTCTAATACCAGATCACAGACAAAGTAGGAGACGGCTGAATCGCACTGCCATCTCTTTAAGACATGTTTTCTTACAACTATTGTCCACGATGTTAACCTGGATTATATGAAGTCACTTCTCCTGAATGAAACACTCCTGAACACCTCAAGTTTGAAAGAGAACCTTCAGTGAAAACAATTCTAGAAAAGTGCCATTAACATATTTTTCCTACTCTTTTTTTTTTCTTCCAAAGCTGTCGAACAAGTGAACTGTGTAGTTTCATACACCTCTTCAAGCTGAGTGAGTTCCTGAATAAGCAGGTAACCTAAATAGGATATTATAAAACACCTTTGGAAATTATACAGGTATCACAGCAGGCTTCTAGAGCAGACAACTGAATTTACTCAGTCCAACACCCCTGTAAACCCTACACAGGAGTCAGTGATGCTTCTAATACTTCAAGAGTCAGAACATGACACTGGCCCAGCAGTATTCATGCAGAAAAGGGGAACAAAGGTGCTTTACACTGCAGCCTAGCTTTAAAATTTATTATAAAAAGTATGGAAGACAAATTATTGTACTTTCCTAACTACATATGCGAGCTCAGAACTTGAACAATTTCTGCAAACAGTCTTTCAGTTTAAGGGTTGAGAGGGGAAAAAAATAAAATAAATCACTGTCCACAGAAGGGAGAGAAGGCAGAGTAAATCAACAGTTATCAGAGATTAAAACAAGAGACAGAAGTCTGAAGACATGCCTTTCTAGAAGTTCATTGACAGAACATTTCTTATAACTGTTAAATCCCAACCAAAATCCACGCTTAGCCTAGTCTCAAAAATCTTTAACTATGCTGAGTTGGAGCACAGGGTATTTTGAACAGAAAAGTGAGTCAGCTCCTTAGAGAAAAATGGTGTAAGGAGAAGGAGAAACTGTGGCAGGTGAAGCTAGAGCTCACTGCTGAACGCAATGTTTAACAAAAAAATCCAAATTGCCTCTATTCAAGGAACGAGCCATTTTATAGAGATTAATTAGGTCCTGCCTGGTCTACAGAGTATTATAAATTTCCTAAGGGAAAAACTACATCTGTTCATAAACGCTGCCCGCCCTCCCACCCCAACAAACCTGTGCTAAGAAACCTCACGATGAAACATCAGATCACGTTCTAACCGTTCAACACCAAATACACACCGTAAAAGTTTTTCTAAAACGCCACAACTCAGCAGTCAGCAGAACTCATGAGAATAAAACTTTGTCTATCCTGCTACAAAGAGCCACGGGAGTCACTGCATCAAGATTTCAAAAACAAAAGGGACTATCATTTAGTTCAACAATTTGCACAAAACTAGCTGGAGATGCCCATTCCTCCTACAGATCAGTAACTTCTGTAAATATTAGAAATAAAACAGGACCAAAATGACAGCATTAATCCCTCTGTTCTTTGATCTGAAAGCATAGCACTAACATTGTAAAATAATATCTGTTACTCTTTTTCTCTCATCTATCTACAGTGTTTCATTATCGGTCCCACACATCGTGGTTGTCTTCTCATTCTCCCTTATCTCAACTGGAGTCTCTCAAGCTATAGAAGAATTGGGCTAGGGTTATTATACGAGAGCAAAGCTCAATGGCAGCACAACAGCTTTAACCCTGAGTAATTTAAGTGACCTAGTATAAAAATAAATAAAAAACTTGGGCATTTAGCTTTCAGCTATTGAATATAAAGTCTGATAATAACCAGTTTAAGTAGTAACAGTGTATAATAAGAAGCCAGGGTTTTGAAGAAGCTGGGTAAGGGGGGAGGCAGAGGGCATGTGCAAAAAAAGCACACTAAAGAACAAGACTGACGAATAGGGAGTGATTCCATTTAATGAAACTGGTCAACTTGCTTTCAGGAATAACATTACTCATTTTTAAAGTTATCTTAAAGTCTTGGATGCAGTTCTCAAACTAAAGTTTGCTGACAAAGATGTTACCATCCAACATTTCACACAAAATGTTAAAAAAATTAATTTCAGTCTTTTCTCTTGTTCTGCACTTCTCTGTAATAGCCATCTTCCACTACTGGTTAGATGCCATGTCAATCAAATGCTATTAATTCATCTATTCTATTTAACAAGAACTTTTCCGTTACATATTTTCATAGATTTAGCACAAAGTCTCTTACGCAGTCTCTTACCTTGAATTAGTGGTATGTACCGTGCTAACAGCTTTGCTCTTTTCTTTTCATACCCTTTCTGAGTGATGTCTCCTAAAGAAACAAAGAAATAAATTCATATTGTTTTGAACAGTTTTTAAATAAGCCTTCTCAATTTCGTGATACCTATGATTAAATTCGCTAATCAGTCACATTAGCAACAAAGACCTAGGCATGTCAGAGAAAATCATGGCCATAAATACCACCCATCTGGGCACATATGAAAATGAGTGTCTTGGAGAAACAGTGTTTTTGTCTACAGCTCCAGTGTTGAACCTGGTTCAGGAGGTATTTACCATAATGCAGAAGCAGAACAAAAGATTTGCAGTGTAGCGGAAGCCAACAAGCCTGGTTCTGCACCGTTCTGGGGCATCAGAAATGCCCAACATACCAAGGCTTGGGAGAACATCGCCTACCACATCTGTGCAGCCCCTTTCAAACCCCAGACCACACTGTTCACTCTGCACTGTGCAGCACATCAGAGTTTCCCCTCTCAAATTCTAGGAGGTGATAATCTCCTTCTAGAACTAGTTTTTCTTCACACTTGTTATCTGATATCCTGTTTTAAACCTGTATTGCAGACTCCACTGGTAAAACATGGTATCTTTTCATGCAGACTAGAATAAAAGGAAAACTTCCACAGAAATCCAAAATAAGTTTCTGAGATATTTCAGAATCTGTACTTTCATGATTCTACCAACAGAACACGGTGGCTTCATGCAAAACCAGCAGTAAGCTTAATATAAAAATAAAAAAAACCCAAGCCCCACCAAAATTTTATGAGCTTTGTCCATTTTCTAAATCTCAGCATAGACATGAGAACAGGGATCTCGAATAACTTAACACCACTCCCATCTCCCCAAATTCACACTTGCTTAAAAATGGTGAGATACTATGCAGTTTGACTAACAAAGTGGACTTCTATACCTCCATACCTGGCAAATACATCACAACTGCATGAAATACAACCACAATTAAAGATACTAAAAATATCTGATGATATTTTTGAAAATATATTCAAGTAGAAGGTGAATTTTTAGAAATGTAGGTAGATAACTACCTTTAATTAGGACACAAAAGTAAAATTTTACATTTCGATCTTCACCTCAAGCATTCTTCCAGCAACATATTGGTGAAAGAGTATATCAAAGTAAACTACACAGAAAAAAAAAAGGCAAGAATTACATATATATGGATTAAGTAAAACAGTCCACCTCTGGCCATTTGCTTTCTGCCAAACCTGAAACTTTTTCTCCATCCTATTCACACAATGAAACAAAACAATGTCTGGAAACCATAAAAGGAATTTTTTTTTTTTAAAAAAATTATTCTGTGAGTTTTAGCATGCCCGGTGCTTGAATGGATTTAGGTCTTACATTTGACAAAGCTTCAAGAACACTAGCTCGTGCTATTTCCAAGATATTTCTACGGCCTCTCTGACCTCAGTCGTCAAGTGTACAGTAAGAGCTGACATGTTGCAGACCTAGGATTTTGCCAGGTATTTGTCTTTATCCTTACTTCCCTTTGGAAATAAGGCTATAAAATTATATGTAAGATTATATGTTACTAGTAACAGTCACTTTTCATTCATCCACATGAGTGGCATGTCTTGGGTACGCAGAAGCAAGAACCCCTTTTCCTCAGTCAGATTTTACACAGAAAGGTTCTTACTCTGTATTTTAAAATGTTTCTCGGGTATTTGTCTTAATACATAGAGGTTGGTTTTGGGTTTTTGTTTAATACTGTCCATAGCAGTATGTGCTCTGAACACATTTCCTCAAACATCTACCTCTCTCCTACATCAGAGGACACTGCTAACAGAAACAAAGTCACTTCACTCTACCAATTAAGTGAATATGCATCATTTAAAGTTACTGACAGTGTGCCAAAACAGGCAATGAGAGCTTGAAGACCTTGTTCAAAACAGATGAGAAAAAAAAAAAATTCAAATTCTGGAGTGCTTCAATCACTGCAAGTATTCCAAATTACAACCAAACAGAATTTGTCAGTTTTTACTCATAAACCTGGGTGACTGTTTCGTATAAAATTTGGACACAATACAGAAATGCTTTTGTTACCATTTTTCTTGAGCAGAATTTTTAGCAGAAATA
>NW_009602523.1:0-22778 GCF_000690535.1 Cariama cristata | reverse complement strand
AAGAGGGGGGAAAAAAGGCAGCAAATATTCCCTAAGTGTAAGGAAGTGGACCTGTCAGTGCTACTGGGGACCAAACCCTGGAAGCTGCTGATCACCCGTAATTGCCAGAGTCCTGTGCCATTTGTTAGTGCTCAGGCCGCCCTGGGCTGAGCTCAAAAGCAGACCAAGCGTGTCTGAAATTGATCTTTCCAAAGGCACCAAGTAACAGCTCTGCAAGATAAAGCTCTTCAAACTTCTTCCAGGCTGCAATCAGTATTAATGTGTAACAAGTACGCTGAATATCGATTTCAACTCGGCAGGGGGTTAGTGCAGTAGCCTTTCACCCATAGCAAAGGGAGCCCATCCTGGGTTTGAGATTAAAATAAAATAAATAGAGTTTCTTTCTTACATGTCTCGGTCTTTTTCAACCTCTTAAGAACAACTGTATAATCAATGATAGGCAAAGCCTAACAAGAGACTTTAAGTCTGTAAGAAAAAGGCAGTGCTAGAGGATGCCAGCATACTGAATTTTTGAAAGGAGCAAAACCTCATTGCTAATGGAATTAATTGTTTACTGGAAATGAAGACTAAAATTTCTGTCCACAATTTAATGTCATCTTCAACAGAGAATTAAAAGGTCATGTTATGAATCAAAAAGCAAAATGTCAACTTGTAAACTAAACTGAAAAAGAGGGCAAATTTCCACAGGCAAACTCTAGTTTCATAGACTTTGTTTCTCCCATCAGTGAAGGCTTTTGGTTTCTCCCCATAACGCTCTCCTCAAGCTTTGTTGCTCCATCTCACTCTGGAAGTGCTAGTGTACTCGTTTGGTGCATTGCATTTATCTGTACTGCACATAAACAAGCTGCTGGACTCAAAGGCATCAAGAAAAGTCAAGCCAGGATGCCAACTCATGTACACCTAAATATAGCTTAGAAATTACCTTAGAAATTTTACTTGAGGTACAAAGAGTAGCTGCATGGTTTTAAAATGTGTGAATTAGGTAAAGGAAATAACCACTTAAAAAAAAAACCCCACAGTGATTATTTTTTCCTGGTGACCCTTTTGGCAGATTTGTTCTATCCTTTCTCATGGGTCAGCATCCTTGTTGAAATTTCTTCTGTAAAATGTATTTCCACTGTCACATTCTGTTTATTTTAGCGTATTCACGTCACAGTGGTTCTTTCAACCAGATACCCTAGTGAAAAGGCATTTTGCAAAGTAAATGGCTAATACCACCCAAACAAGATAGTCACTGAAGTAAATGAGTAGTTTGGGGCAATGTCGATTGCCCTGTTTGGTGCAATAATTTAGGTTTTTTAAGCACATTTTTTTTCCCAGGCCATTGAGGCAAAGTCAACTATTTAGCATGAACAAAAGTCTGTTGTTAGCAGGATATTGACTTTAACCAGGCTCCTACCCTGTGCAGAACCTGAGGAACGGGGTGGTTTTGAAACCTCCCCAGCACTGCTCAAGGTCTGGATCCCATCACATACCACAGCGTTGAGAAACGTTTTGAGCATATGGCTACACGAGGTGGGTGATATTTTACCAACAGTACCACATAGCATGCACAGCATACGGTGGCGTTACACAGGATCTCACAGAATCTGTTGTAGCCACATCAGCGGGGAAAATTTTGAGCTGAAATAGTTCTTAGTCAGGAAAATGTTTTCATTAAATTCTGTAGGTCATCCATTTGTGGCACTTCCTAGTCTTTTTCTGTTTGATCCTTGTCGTGGATGATTTTGTTCCTTGGGAATATATATACTTACACAGAGATACACAGAAATTGTAGAAATCCTTGATGATATTTGTGGTCATTATTTTATACTGTCATTTTATGAGCATTTCTAGGTAACATTTTAGTGAGTTGCATTCTACCTTAATATATATATATCTGTATTTACTTTTTCTGTATTCCAAATTTCAGCTTATTAAGTATTAAGACTGAAGTGTTGTCAAGAAATCACACAATTATGTAGCATATTGCATTTTGGCTCCTTGATTCATCTCCAATGTGAAGCAACATTATGATTCTTTAAAGGCAGATGAAAATATAAATCAAGTAGTTTCAATTGCAATCAGGTAAAAACAAATAAATAGAAGACATACTAGTAGAATAATCGCCTTTACAAACACCTCATAAGATATAAAATAATAACAGTAATATTATTTTGTTTCTGACAAAAGAGGAGGTACCCTGCTTCTGTTTCTGGTTTCACATTCCTACGACACCCTTACACATTCCCATATAAATGAAAACCTAATTCGTCTGAAAACTAAACCTGCAAAGCATGGATCAGCCAGGTTGCTATCTGCACTGTCTCAACACGTGTCTAAAAATATCCTGGTAAAGAGGAGAAGTGGGATGGTGCTGCTAAGGGCAGGGAGGGACAGAGGAACTGCTCGTATAAGCACCTTCAATTTGGACTGGTGTAAACCTGAGACCATAACCTGAGACTAACTTCCACTGAATTCAGGGGAGTCACAGCACTCTAAGGATCTTTCACTGAGGTCGCTTTCTTATAAAGTCTTTCAAGAAAATACTGGATCCACTGAAAAAAAAAAAAAAAGAGTTTGAAAATATCAGGGTAATAACACAGTGTATACACCTTCTTCTGAAAGCACACTTTTCCAATTAAGTTGTATGTGACAAAAAAAAAGGGAAGAAACGGCTGAAAGTCAAGTGGTAAAAGAAAAATTACAGCAAAATCAAGAACTTAAAAAGAAAAAAAAAAGACTGAAATTGAGAAGATGCACTTCAAAAAGAAATACTTTAAGAAACAACTAAAAAACATTTATGGAGCCGATACTTTGGAATTCAGTTGCATTGATACAAAAATATGGAGCAGGTCCCTCTGCCTTTCCTTTTGTAACAGATTTGTCATGTGAAAACCTAGCAAAAAATAATCAAAGCAGTCAGTGGAAAATCATAAATGAATTTTAAAAAGGAAGGACTCACAGAATGTTAGTAGTTTGAAAGACTGACATTCTTCAGTGGGATGCTAGAATTTTATAACCTGCATTCCAGTCAAAATACGTGTTACTCACCACTACAATATATGCTGCTAATTAATGTAATCGATGTAATGTAATGCTACTTATGTAGCCAATACCATTGCAATTAATAAGTACTAGCCTATAAAATCTATAATTACTTTTGAACTTTGACTAAAACCATCTTGTCAAAGAGAAAATGATGCAAGGACTTATACACAGAGAAAAGCAGACAGCAAAACTTTTGAAATTCAGTTGTCTCAGCACAGTATTTTTTCAGCAAATTAAGTTTTCATATTTTCTCAGAGAGAAAAATGATGCCTCAGCTTCATACACCACCCCCCCACCACCACCACCCCCCCAGATAGCAAGCATGAAAGTAAAGGAAACTTTATCAAGTTCACACAGATTCTTCATTAACATTGGTTTCAGCTGCAATTATCTACTAAAGGATTTTCTTTTCTTCCATAGTAATGCAGCTGACTGTGAAAAAAAGTAATGTTTTCACTCTTGTTGGGTTGGGTTTGGAAAACTTTAAAGGTGACAGGGCAGGACTAGATTTTGGGCTAGATAATCCTAATGAAATATCTACTTTTATTGTGACAGCTTTTGTTTATAGAAAAACCCATTTATTCGTCGAATTAAATAGCAGAAATCTTCATAAGGATGCAATAGGCAACCAGTTATTGCAAATAATTGTCCCCAAGAGGGTTTCTGAACTGTATAAAACATTCAGAAAATAAAGTAGTACTAAACTATAGAAAATTATTTGAGCTTTTACAGAGAGGCTACATTAATTCATACATTTTGGTTGGTTGTTTTTTGTCAGTCTGTTACAGTAATTGCAGCATTTTAAATTGTTAATCAAATTTGGAGAGACTGTTGTTCTTTTCTTTTGTAAAAAGAAATGTGAAAACTAAGATTTCACTCCTTCCCTATTTCATTGGCCTAATTCTGCTTTCATTTTCAGTCTCTGTGAAACCCCTCCTGATACATAGGAACATGCCAGAAAAAACCGAACTCACAGAGCCTTTTTTTAAAAAGCACTCTTCTAAGAGATTATTCAAAATGACAGGGTTGTATTTTTCTTTCGGTATTTCAGGCAGAGCATTCCTGAAATGTCCATGCCCTCCTGCCATCTTCAGGAAGCTGGTTGGACAACTGTGAAAGTTAGCAAATAATAAATGTCAAGAATGTTAAAATAATGAGATCATTGCCTGGCAGACAAACTGTTTTGAAAACTAAGATCCAAGATACGTCTCCTACACCGCCAGAGGATATGACTGAGATAAAGGGATGACAGCACAGAAATATACCCCAAAATCCTATAATCCATTTCTCCATAACTATTTCCAGCCACCAGAATGGAGAACAAACAAACAAAGCAATCTGACCTCAGTAGAAAAGATAAAGTGAACTGCAAACAAATCTCAAATTCCATCTCCCTCATCAACATGCTCAAATGCCCTCTGTAGCCCGCACCGGAGAGGAGCGGGAGAGCCCAGCCAGTGAGCTAGCACCGCAAAAACACCCTTGGGACCAAAAAAAAAAACCCAAAACACTCAAGAGCGGGATGAAAGAAAGTGCCATATCAATTTCATTTCCATTCATCATTGTTAAGCTTCAAGTTTAAGAAAGTTTCATTGCCCATAAATACTCAGATCATAAGCAGCTGCACATGATATCATTTAGAGCCCGGTTGCATAACACGTATTTCCCCCGAGCTTTGTCCCTAAGCCGCAGCCTGACAGGCATCAGCGAGATCCAGCCTGCTTTTTTTAAAGCCCGTGCAGCGTTTTTACATTTAGCAGCTGAACCAAACTTCACAAAAGCAGCCGAAAAGAATTGGTAAAAGGTTAGGATAGATTGACTGTTTCCAAATTGGAATACTAATGATGATCTTTAATGAAGCCTGACAGTACAATCTGTTTCTTATTGTTCCCTAAGTGCTGGCTACTGATCATATTCACTGGCTTTAGGTGACGGGGACAGACAGGGACAAATGGGCCCCACTGGTGAGCAGGGCTGTGCACAGCTGATCTTTCAACAAGGATTAAATTAATTAAAATGATTCTCCCATCAGCAGAATCAATCTTTTGATTTGTTATCATCATAGTGGTTATTAATTTTGAATGATGTCTAATTGACGCCAGTGCTGTTTGGGTCAGCTGGCTTAGTAATCTTCTTAAAGAGCGGGAACGAATATATAATTTTAGTAGCTCTGGCAGGGAGCAGAGGAGCTGAAAGACAAAAAAAAATAAAAATCCCCAACTTGATTTAATACCTCATAATGTGGAAGAACAATGGAGAAAGTAGGCAAAATACTGGTAAGACCCAACCGGTGAAAACTGACTTGGTTTTATTCATTTCACTGCTTTTAATACAAAATAAAGGCACTTTCTCATAAGGACAGCCTTAAAGAAATGTTCTATTATAGTGTTGATAATAAGCACAATTGGAAATACTTCAATTTCTAGGCAAGACAATATGCTCAGGGCTGGACAGGACTTGAGGGGAAGCCCAGTCTGATCAAGAAGGTCACCACTGCACTTCAGAGACAGAATTTGCACAGCTTGCGTGGTATCTGGCCCAAACATTCCAGGATTTGGCCCTAGCCCCACAAAAAATGTCTCCCATTTCTTCACACAACCAGTCTTTTGAAACCGATGTCAATGACCACAAGATTAGGACCGGGAGGATCTGGTCTCCTACTCAAATTCAAGTCGAGCAAGGTTGCCCATATGCGTGGTTTTGAAGTTTGGGCTGGATGTGTTGTGTCCACCACTATATGCTCCAAAAATATCTAAATCACCCCGGCAAGTGGATGTGGGGCTTCTTGTTTGTTGATCAGATTAAAGTGACAGAGTAAGAGAAAGGCCACGTTCTGTGCCTTATAACGACAGACATCTTAATGAGGTGAGGACAAAACTACTCCTGACGGAGCTGGTGTACTACAGACTTTTTCCTCCTGCTCACTTTTGAAGCATAAATATATGACTGCCATGGGCTATCTGAAGGAGAGTTAAATCCTGAATCTTGGATTATATTCACACAAATTAAAGCCCCGGAGATGTCTATGGAAGCCAGTGATATCCGAACCTCACTCAGATGAGAACAGAGACATAATTCTTAACTTTTGTTAGTTTGTCTTCTACACATAGGAAATTGTTTCTTTCTTACCTGTCTATCATCATAAATATACAACAGCAATAGCATTACTTTGAGAATGAAGCAGTTCATCTGGGAAGGCATCTGTTCCATCAGTGGAATAGGTGTTTAGATGTCCGTATCTACATCATCTAACAGGTTTGGGGGCTGAATGCATTACCTCCCTCTTCCCTGCAGCTGGCAACAGGCGATATCGCTGTCTTTGCAAATCCACAGTTTCACCGTACCTTTCTCCAACCATACTCTCCAGCTCCACAACTAGCTGTCTTGTAGGTGAAGGAAATACATTGCAAGACGAGTAAGAGTGGTGCAATCCTGATTTCTCTTGGAGTGATCTCTTCTCCTCTAGGAGGATGGCACACTTGTTGCAACTCATGTGTTTTATCTAAAACCTCAGTTAGGCTGGAATAATACTACTTGATTTAAAATTATTTCACACACATTAGCTCTTTGAAGTCAACCAAACCTCAACCAAATTACAGGTCATTGTAACAGAATAAATAAAAAGCTTTTATATGACAGAGCCTAAATCTTTGTCCAAGTTTGGGGAGCTGGAATATCCAGACCTGGGTCCTATTTCATAGGTTAAAAGCATTTATACTTGTTAGATGAAGTTTCTTTTTATCTTTTCTCCACACACATTCCCCTACTTGTTCTGCTGTGTTTGGATAGCTTGGGTGCATTGATCTTATTCAACACAGTTAATAACTGTTTAGACAAGGAGTAAGTTACAGATTGTAAAATCCAACTATTGTTCCTGGCCCCAGCACTGATGAGAGAGAGAGATGGAGAGAGGTGACTTTCGGTAAACTACATATCTGCCATTTCCTTAGTTTCTTTGAATATTTTTAAGCAAATGAAGCTAAATATCATTACTAGTGCACCCACAAATATTTTTTTTTTACAACAATCACTCTAGGGGTATTACTAGTGCACCCACAAATATTTTTTTTACAACAATCACTCTAGGGGGTTTTTTGTATTATTCTTTTTAAAATGGATAGCATGCATTTCAAAATTGGATGGAACCAAAGGCTGCTGATTAATGTCCAGTGGGACAACACCAGCTCCTAAACGTCACATCTAAGACTGGTATTCTATCAATTTTTTCACATCTGCGGTCAGAAGAAATAAGCAGGTTAAAAGAGTCTCATTGAAATGCATATTGAGAATTTTATTTCCACAATGAGAAGAGTCTGAGACAAAAAAAGAGATTAAAATATTTTGAAAGCTACACAAGGCTATCATTGTTTAGCTAGTCTTTGAATCATGCTTGAGCTCAAGTCTTCTTATATTCTGTTTAGAGACACAGCTGTTTCAATTCAGGTTTCAAAATTCCTCTAAGTATGAAAGTATACGTTAAAGCAAGCACATTAAAGAATCCACTTAATTCTAAATTCAGTTCTCCAAAATGTATGTGTTGCATTGCTGTCTGGTATTGCTTTCTGTCCAAATATATCAAAATATAACACTCACTATTCTTACAAACATGATGCCTTTAATTTAAGCCTTATAATTGCCTTGTAGCTAAAAGCTATTTTACATACCAGGAGACTATGGCATAGTTCTACCACAGAAAAGCCAAAATACAACCAGTAGGACACCAACTGTTTATCTCCCCAATTCACACCAGTGATTTAGCAGAAGGTGGAATAAACACCTGCCCCCCCCCAACTTCATTGGAATCAATATTTGTATTTTTGTAAACATATTACTGGAATCCAGTGTGTTCACCTTTATGCACACACAAAGTTTTAGGCCTGAGAACTCTTTTAGTCCTTTAAGGCCATATAAGTGCCTGCCTTTCCTTCTCTAAATCCTGCTCAAAACCACTGTGAGCATTTTCATATCCTACAAAGAAGATAGCTGTGTTGTCCATAATAGCCAACTGCTCCAAAACCCAGAAGATCCAGGAACACAAAAAATAAAATTAGAAAAGAAACCCTCAAACCCAGATCAGAAAGGAGATCCAACAGCTGTACTCACTGCTTAAACAATACGAATGTTTCTGACCACCTACATTATCAACTCTTCTTCAAAATAGGGTGATATAACCTGAAGAGTTTTTATTATTTCAGGATGCCGCCAAGTAAACTCCAAACCCCGACGAGATACTGCTTCAAACAGTGTAAGATCAGAAGCCTCCACCAGCTTTTTCCTTTGATCCAGATCTGACTGTAAAATTACCAATTACTTTACAAGCTCGAAAAAAGAAGTCCGATAGGCATAACTACATCAAAGGAAAGCAACATGGGAAGAGAAAACTCATGTGTACATTGAAAACAGAGCTTAAATAGAGTGAAGATAAAGTATTTGCTGAGAAAGCTCTCATCTCTTTCTAGTGACCATGATTTCTACACGACCTATTTGGATACTGTCAGATTTTTGTAAAGAAAACTCAGCTTCTAATGGTGGTTCTTACTTTATATGGCAACAAGCTTTCTGGAATTCCCTGTCTCCACACTCTTTTTGTTCCCCTAAATACTTTCCCTGCTGGAAAATGCACTGATTCCAAACAGCTATAATGGCTAAGTCCTCTAGCAAATGTCTTAAGTACCTGATTTTGAATAACACCTTGTCCAAGGAATTGGTCAGTTGTTAACCTTTAACCCTATGTACTGCCATGCAGGAGGAATCCGCTTAAAATTCTCATTGTAAAGATACACAAGGAGTAGCATTAAGGCTATTTGACCTCAGGATTTTCTGAAGGTAACTTTTGGACGTAATTTTCTCACATCTTTTTGCATTTGCAAATAGCTCTTTAAACAACAATCCAAACAAACTTACTTTTCATGGTGCATTTTTTTCCATTTTGTGATCCCATTTAGCAGTGAGGGAACTGAGAATTCTTTCCAGAAAAAGTTGCAAACAATTTAGGATTCAGAAGTGCCTAAGAAAGAAGCCGTATTTGCTTTCCCTGGGGTGAGGGACATAAGCTGTCTTTGACAACTGATCTTTCTGATAATAGAATTATCCCAAGGGGGATAATTTCACTGGGAAAGGAGAAAAGCTAGATATAGACCAGCCTTATGCACATAACTAAAAAGAAATCCATGTAATGCAGACAGATGCCATAACATTTTTATGTAACAGAAAATGACCGTCTAGAACAAATATACAGAATATAACTGTTGCAGACAGATAAGAAAATTTGCTTGAAAGAGAAGCAATTATAATTTTACCATACCACAGGAGGTTCTCTTTGAATAAGAAATGGAGTCTGAGTTACCACTTATCTTGTGTCTAGGTTGCAAGAGTGAAGGTCCTGAAAGGAGCTGTGAAACATATATAAACCAAGTTACAATGTAGGATGCAGAGTTACAACTTTCCTCTGGTGGTTCTTAGTAGGAAATGCCATCAACATGACAATATATTTTGGTCTCACCTCTCACAAGCTGTATTTCCAACCACTCTCTTGAAACCACAACATGGAACAAGGTCAAAGCACAGTGGGGTAGCTGGAAGCATAGAAGATCCCAGAGCAGGTAAGCTGCTCCACAGGCCCTCCTCTACCACCTGCTTATGGGCGACAGGACAAAACTCAGTCGGCTCAGGCTAGGTTCATAATCTGGATCTCCAATGTTATCTTAACCCCATCTCTTGATTAGACATCTCTTCTTGTCAGAAATATTTTACTGCGTTAGTGAGCAGAACGTAGGATTTCTTTAAGCAACATACAATTGCTTGCTGATGGTCCTACAAAGTAGAAGATCTTGAAGATATTCTGGTAGCCTGGGAATAATATATTCTCTTTAGCATGGTGGAGGACTATCTTCAAAGTTAAGGAGGGCAACAGTGGATTATCATTTCTATGAATATGTCTGTTTCCATGAAGTAATTTTGAAGTTACTCACAGTAAAGCCAGCAGCTGTAGATAGATCACAGCATCTGAAACTCAAACTGAAACTCTCAGGGAGTCCAATTTATAAAAAGGTATGTGTCCTGTTTACAAGGGTGGTTTGTGTTTTGGTTTTTATTATTATTTACTCTGCATATATGGGAAATAACTGTTTTATAGTGAGTTCCTGAAAACAGATGCATGATTCATCTAGCCACCAACTTCTATTGGCAAGAAATATTACTTCAGGTGTGGTCAAGGGGAGACCTATTATCTAAAGCATAAGTAAAATGGCAGTCTGAAAAACTTACTTTCCTGAAATCTAGGAAAGGATGCTGTTTAAACTAGAATTGCTGTGAGCTCTGGCAATATCATTGTGCCGTTTCCATTTTAGAACCAAAGAAGTAGATTTCAAAGAGCATCTGCAGTAAAGCAGGATAAAATGGAATTCTTGAAGTAGCAGTATCACTGGTCCTTTGATTACAATGTATGTGGAGGTCAAGGATGCTTAGCATTTGAAGGGTTCATTTCCAAAAGACAAATGAACATTACCTGGCAAATTAAACTACTGCTAGGCTGCCAAGAGCCCCTGGACAGAAGCTGAGGTATGTACTCCTTTCTCGTCCAACCTCTAAGACTTATTCTTCTGGTGTGCAAGACTGGCAGTTGCCTAAGTTCTCAGTACCAGTACTGGGTTTGTTTAGAAAGTACACTTGCTAATTTACTTACCGCAAGTGACCACTATGTGTTGAATCATGAAGATGACCTGAGGAGTCTGATTGTGGGGAAAGCCTGAAGGGCTGAATCACAGTGAAAAACAGGCCCTGCCAAGGAACGCATACAACAGCAAGCTGGAGTTCAGTCATATCTTGTATAACAAAGTGTCTCAGTCTCCCATTTGAATAGACCTATACATATTCAGTAAACAAGAAACACTGCATGGCCATAATTATTTTGTCCTCTAATGACTTTGAGCGAAATTCTGATCCCAGCAAAGTCAATAGGATTTTTATGCAAAAGACTTCCACAGAGGCGCGCTTTCATCTTTCATGCTTGGTGGTCCTTTTGCTTGTACCAGTCTCAGAACCTCACAAACTCAGATCGTCTGTCTTTGCCAGCGGTGCACTGCTGACAGCACATCACCTGCCAGTTGGTTTTATCATCCAGTGGAAATCAGCATGGGTTGGCTCATAATTTCATTTCATTACATTTTAATTTAATATTTACTGACACTGCTTCATCCCTCAATGTGTATACATTTTTATAGCCCATGTGTTTTTTGCACTGGAGCAAAGACACTTTTTCACAGAGATACTCATTTTTGAACACTACGTCGGTATACTTTCTTGATCAAATCAAGGAACAACCTTTTTCTTGGGTGCAGGATGCATTCTCCTCAAAGTGCCAGAAGTAATCATCCTTGTGTTAAAACAAAACAAAACAAAAACCAAAACCAAAGAAAAATAACACACAGAAAATTTATTGTGTAACTGCAGTCTTAGAAACAATTCTTTTGCTCCCACATGTGGCAACTATTACCAATGCTGTTATCAAATCAGATATTTTTCGTTAAAATTTTAACAGTATTTTAACAAGTACAAGTAGGGTTTTTTTCTCTTCTGCATTCACTTAAGTCCATTGCATTTCATAATTTCTGTATCCCTCACCTTCTCAGTTCTCAAGTAAAGCAGAGTCATCAGCATCCGGAGATGCTGCTGTTTCACTGAAATATCCATTAAAAGAGAAGTACTATTTTCCTTGTTCTAAAGATTTCCTTAATCTTTCTAAGGATTTATGTTTTTTTGTGAACATTCAGGGATTCTGGCTCCTGGGATTTTGAATAGGTTCAAACTCGATAAACTTTCCTCACTTTCTCAATATTCGAAGCAAAAGCATGCAAATATAAAGCATAAGGATAAACAGACTCATCATTTCCTCCAGGTTATTTTAGAGGTGAGCAAAGAGCAGGATGACAGAATGATAAATAAACCAAAAATACATGCTCCATTTAAACCATTCCACCTTGTCTGGCTTTTCCCCATCCATTACTCAGTTCTTTGTAGCTTATACAAGATCCAGTGTATCATTCACAAATTCATCACACATAGCAACAGGTTATCCCAAGCACAATCTGAGCAAGTCAGTGTTCAGATCAGGGCCACCTCAGGTTCCAGTTTACAGACAAGGAGAGCAAGGCAACCTTAATATAAGTGCCATATAAACAGATGAGCCAGTCTCATTTATACAGAATCCTTAGGTTCAAGAGATTGATTGCTGATCTGAATTTGCAAATTTTGCACCCGTGTTTGATTTTCAAACGCTTTAAAGTGGAAAGGCACAACAAAAGTTCAGATGCAGAACCTTCCTCTAAAGATACAAGTTTGGTTAGTGTCAGTCAGAGCAAATAGATGAACAATGGATATGTATGCTTTAAATCTAAGAAGGTTTGCATATTTACATTTGTGGACCCACTTTTGAACACTTTACCCTTTAAATCTTTGTCTCAATCTCCCCACATGTAATGATGACAATTCCAACTCAGTTGTTTTGAAGATGAAATCAAAGCTTTGAACTCATTCAAGGCTACCTGAGCCCCTGAATTTCTGGTTTCTCCTAGGATAGGTCAACACTGTCGTGAGGTCCCTGAATTTTAAGTAATATTTAAATGAAGGAAAGACTAACTGGAGGTATTACTATTGTAATAAAACCAAAACCCTACAACATCACATCTGTTTTGGCAAAATCCTCGACTGGACCTTAAACTAAGATTTACTTCAAAATACCTCCTTTCCTCTGATGACTGGAGAAGATAAAAGCTGTTGTTCATTGGGCATCTTCTATTTAATTTTGCCACTTCTCAGATGGTGTACTTGTGGATTTCTACTATATTCTAGGTCCCTCATACATAAAAACAGCCATGCTTCTATATCTCCTTGTTCATAAAGCAGAGATCTTTAAAATTGTTTGCCAATCCCATCTTAATTTGTACTGTAGGCTTGTATAAACTGGTGCCAAAGTCCTTCAGGGAAATACTGAAAATTGCTATAGACTTGGCATCCTGTATATATGTGTATGGAATATTTGCTGTTTGTGAAATAAGCATAATTAAGGACATTTTAGACAATCATATAGCAGGGGTATCAGCTAACAAATTGTTCACATCACATGCTCTGGTCTCTGAATACCTTATTGATGTCACTGTACTTTTCTCCACTGACACAGCGAGTAAATGCACTGCAATGTAGAATTGCTTGCATGGTGAAGGAACTTTTTAAAGAAATATCACCGAATAAGAAAAGTTCAAAAGCAGAAAGTTGTACTGAATCATTGAAATGGCCAAAGCCCCAGAGAGGTCACTCATCCCCACAAGTGGTGTATTTTGTTATTACCGTATACTTTTAGGTTGCGTGTTCTTTCATGGAAAAGAGAGTTGGCTAGTTGTGACCAAGAGAAAATATAGGTTAATCATACTGCTATGCTTCACATAAGTTCATATAAATGCTAAGTAATTGTTAATTAAACTCCCCCTTTGCCCTCCTGTGGCAATTTCCCAGGCGGCTGGGGTGGAGGGGGAAATCCCCATTTCAGCCATGGGTTGTTGTGTATGGCTAAAGACCAAACCAACCGGATTTATTAACTTCATATCTAGCAGCGAGGAGTTTGTGTCAGACCCACCACAGCCCCAATAGATCTCCTACTGGGCCACAAACACCAGTACAAATGGCAGGGCTGCCAGCACAATCCCAGCCTGAATGGGCCTAAATTAGCCAGTGCCTAATAACCAGTTTACTAACACCTGTATTAGTACTGTATCACTGTGAGGAGGACTGCTGTTAGACAAGGCATAATCCCATAAGCTTGTCATTTGCATATCCCTCATTAGCTGATTAAAACCTGAAGGAGGCAAGTTTTTGCAGCCGGTGGGTCCATTCCGACGCTCTGGCTGCCTGGGTGGCTCGATAATGAAGTAACGGTGGTGAATGTGAGGTTTATATGTATGGAAGGGATTAAGAGTATTAGAGTTTGTGTGAACCGATGTTGCCATATTCTCTCTACTGGATCACAGTAATTGGATGGGAGGAGCAAAAGTGGATCCATTAGTTTTGTCTGTTTGCCCAGGAGCTGGGTGCTAGAGATTCAATTTTGCTTCCTTTTGCTCCTTTGCTTTTGTGAAGCATGGCTGCTTTGTCTAGGCGAGCCCTTAGCACCTCTGTACACTGCCAACACTAAGGCGATTCAGCCACAAAGAAGAAACCTCGGAGACAGCCAGCATAAAATGCAGCCTAGACTCAAGTACTACTTGAGGGCAGCACAATCCTGCCTAGCCCAGTCCTGGGAGAGAAAGCAAGAGATAATTGAAATCTATAAACACCTCTGGAGCCTTTTTATTATTTTATTAGTTCTCCACATTTGGACTTAACAAACCTCATCATCAAAGAAGCCGTGAGCTCCTTACAAGAAAACTGAATGGCTTGAAATTTCACTGACTTAAGGAGCAATTGTTGAGAGTATTTGCTGGGCTTGCATAATTCTAATGCAAAAAAAATCCATTTCCTACATTATTTGTACAGCTGGAGCAATCACTTTGTGTGACCAATGATGTAAAAAAAAAAAAAATTTGCAAGATTGTCTCTCCCATAGTGCCAACAATGTACCTTCAGCAACAAGAAAACATACTAAACAGTTCAGGAAAGCCTGATGCCAAAGACAGGCTTGGCAGGACGTGAAGGCACAAGTTATGCACAATAGACACAAATTACAGACACAACGTTTTTTGGGGGGAATATTTTAGACATTCTAATGTGGCCGCATCATTTCAGCAAGAATTTGGAGAATGCTTTCTTCTCTTTGGGACAGCTTAACATTTGAAAAATGATTACGTAAATGAAGCTGTGGGGCACTGAGAAGATGGGACTATCCAAATATAATAATAACAATAGAAGCAACACACTCAGGCAGCATATTTTTTCTGATTTTTTAAAATATTGTTTTGTCCTCACAGCTTAACACCATGATTCTGTTAATTATACCTCCCTGAATTTTGGTAGTAAAATCTCAATTTGGTTTATATCGCATTTCTATTTTGTGTTTTTATTCTAAACAATGGCAGTGGTTTGTGAAATAAGAGAAACTAAAAGTTCCTTTAGTTAGACATGTGAGAAAACTGAAAATATTCCAGTGTTTATGACTAAATAAATTTTGGAACAATCAAATACACAGTGGCAGTGCAACGTTAAGGAATAATGTGTGATTTGTCCTTGTGTTCGTCCAGGATTTCCTCATTGGAATAGTTTTATCAGCATGAAACTATAACGACACAGCCCCTATTTATTAAGCAATGATTGAATCTGTTACTAACTCCATGTACAGTCAATATAGTTAACTGCATTTTAATGACGCTATGATCATTTATTGCCTTTCACCTGAATTTTACAAAGCAAGAAGATTCTACTGTGTTTCTAATTGAGTGCAAAGGGGAATGTTTAAATTAGAGACAGCCCAACATTTACTCCTTAATTCCATACCTGAATTATGTAGGCTTGATTAATGCCTGCAGCAGGCTGTGAGCTGACCTGATGAGGCAGCTCAAGGGTGTGAGAAGATACACATCAAAAGTAGCTTTGCATCTTCTTTCTCTCGGGCCTTTGGAAGACAAGGACAGGGACAACCGACCTGCCTGGCTGCTGGAGCCTCTGAAATCCAGGCAGGAACTGCAGCTCTCCAGCTACAGCTTTTGCCCCCAGGAACATACCCAGCCCTAAACACTGGAAGGGTCCTCTGGCAGGTGATATAAAGTGGAGGTGCATTGGCTCTAACACCCTTGGGTGACAGCACAACACAGAGCCTCATATTCCTACAGCTGAGTCGAATCCTTAGATTCAACCACTCTTAAACTGGATGGTGTATGATACAGTGCTGACTGTTGAAGATTCCTGGAGTCCAATGAGCTGAGTTTCTGCACTCCACTGCCTCTGGTGAGTGACAACCCCATGATGTACAATATTCCTTCTCTGTATGTGCTCTGGGCTTAAACAAGGACTGCTGCTATGCCCATTTCTCATTTAAAACAGTGTTGATAACAACCAAGAGACCAAATAAAAATCTACATCTAAATTATTTTCCTATTTTTCCCACAAAAAAAATAATTTTGGAATTACACTACTTAAGACGTATCTGCACCTAGGTACTCTAGAAAGTATCGCAGTGGTGCCCTGTGTACTCCCTGTTTTGAGTAAACCCTGTCTGCCATTAGAAACAAGCAATTCCCCATGTCTTTACCCCACTTCTCATTTATGGCAGCCACGTGTCTCTGCCAAAAACTGAGAATTCAGTCAGGCTACATTTGACCTTGTGGGAATTTCAGAAGCTACACAAGGTACCACCAGCTTGTGCAAGCAACCACTTTCCTTTCTTAATGACAAAGCCCTTCATTTCCTTTCTTCTTTCTCTCTTTCTTGCAGGAGCTGAGCCCTCTGCAGAGTCTCGGACAGTGTCGGTTTTGTCTGCAAATCAACCTCATGGCTATGAGAAGTCAGGTCCCTGCCACACTGTATGGATGATTAATGAAACTGTAATGGTTGCCAAACTGCTGCTGAAAGGACAACACACATTTATCTAAATATTATGTTTCCAGGAACTCAGGTTCAGCCAGGACTAGTGACAAAGAGAAATGAGGCTGTCCTGGGGCGAGCTGTAGTTGTTTCAACAGCTCCTTACATGCTCTGCTCTACGCCTCTGCTGGTGAAATCCTCTAAGGTCCCAGGTTCAAAAGGGAAGGGGACATCAGAAGTTCCCATGCTACCTCTCACACTGCCAAGGAAAATGTACTTTTAATTCAGATTATTTTCATGTTTGGGTTTATAACATAGACCCAACAAACAGATTTGCTGCTAGAACAGAATGGATACTGAAAAGGTAAATGCTTCTTGAGCCAGTTGGGCTATGAATGCCAGCCCTTGCAATGCCGGAGGGTCAGACGCAGCATGTGTCTGCTGAAAACCAGAAGAGCTACAGAACAGAGTTTCCTGTGACCTTCAGATTCTGTGGTTCAAGTTAGGCCTTCCGGATTGAGGTTCCTGTCTTGAAGTAGGAATTAATTTAGGAATTCATAGAATTTATTTGGGGCTTTTGAATAAAAATACCCATCTCATTTCTTCATGTAAGAGCAAACACCTAGGTATGTTTTCACCATTTACTGCAAATTACCATCTAAACATCTCAGTGCAAGAGGAGTGATGTTGCAAACAAGCCAGTCAGAACATTAGCTTGTTAATATGTCTTAGTGGTTTAGACAAAAAAGAGAGAGCGTGAAATGAGCACCCTTGTTTTTAGAAGGTGTTGCCTACAAAATCGCACCTGATATTATTATATAGCTCTTAGTGATATAATGTAACCTCTTAACTTATAGCTGATTACACTACAGAATATGAAACATTGGGTAGATGTACCACAGTCTCAGCTCCCATGTCCTCCACTCTCACAATCTCCAGTCCCACTTCCTCCCATTCTATGGCCTCTGCTCTCACATCCTCCACTCCTGTGGAATTTGGTCCTGTGGCCACCTGCTCTGTGGCCTCCAGTCATGTGGTCTCCACTCCAAGTACCTTGACTCACGTGTTGTCCATCTCTGTGGCCTTGGATTCCATGGCCTCCACTCCTGCGGCCTCTGGTCCCTAAGCTTCAACTCCCGTGCCCTTGGTTCCGATGGGATCACATCCCACAGCCTGTGGTCTCAGGGCCTCCTACTCTTGTGAAGTGGCCTCCACTTCTGTGTCTCCTGATCCCACAGCCTAGGCTCCTCCAGCCTTGGATCATGCTATTTCTCCAGTTTTCTATTCCAGTGGATCTACCTTCAAAGAAGATGACTACAGCTTAGGTGAAATGTCTTCGGAGAATTTGGATTTGAATAAGAGAGAAAGCTCAGCCGTTACAACTGAGCTCACAAGCATCCACAGAGAGCCAGCAGAGCTCACCATGGGCAACCGTAGTCCCACTGGCTTAAACCAACTAACTGCAGTACACTTCAGCTCTCACACCAATTCGTTCCTTGAATTGCACTCCTCCAGCTTCTGGCACTTGCACTTATGTGTCCAGCTGGATCGAGGAACTGCTCCAGCTCCAAGAAAATCTGGGGACTTGATGGCTGGGATCTATTTAGATTTCCATGGATCAGTGCGTTGATCCAACTCACTAAGAGCACAGGAGCGCTTGTGCTCTCTTCACAAGGAGGCACATGGAGAAGACAAGGGGCAATGGGTTCAAGTTGCACCAGCAGAGGTTTTGCCTCAACATGAGAAAGAAATTTTTTACAGTAAAAACAGTCATTCACTGGAACAACCTCCCCAGTGATGTGGTAGAGTCCCCATCGGTGGAGATTTGCAAGATGCATTTGGAGAGAGCGGTAGATAACCTCATCTAGGCTCCCTTTCCTATGAAAGGATGGACCAGAGGATCTTCTAAGGTCCCTTCCAACCTGGGCTATACTATGAGTCTAAGTGAAGTAGTGGAAAGTAGAAGAATTAAGTCAGCAGGCTGTGAAAGATAGAGATTAATACAAAAGTACTTGATAACTTAAGAAACAGCCTAAGGAACAGGACACTCTCTGCAGAGGACAGACAGCAAGGCATCCTGTAGTCTTCTCCCTGGAGGAAAGCCCTCAGGCTGGCCTACTGCTATGCCTTTCCAGAAAATAAAAACTGAAATCCAGAATGCACACTTCATGGAGTTCAGGAAAACAAACTATTTAAATTAATGAAATTACTTTCAGGAAAACAAGGGTGTTCTTTGTGTCCCAAAGTGAAGGAAGTTCAGTCCCACTTCAATCCAACATTTTCTGTTAAGAATTCACAATCATTTTGGAGTAGCTTATTATTATTAAGGATCACACACTTTATTCGTGGGATACATCAAACTATCAAGCTGATTTTCTATGGAAAAAGACCCATAGTCTTCTAAAATAACAGCAATAATCTGTAGGAGAAGGCTGCCAAATGAATCATGCTGTGGCTGTACTGTGGTAAATTCCAGAGAACATAATAATGATCCCAGTTGTTTGTTTGAATCATCTTATGATGCTGCACGCGCATTTAGCTGATGTACCGACACTAATGTACCGTACCGTTCTTCGAGCTGGAATTATAAAATATCTCATAAAAATAAAGAGCTTTATTGCCAGGCTCATGAATGATAATCCCACAGATGCAAATCATTAATCACAGAACATATCAAGGTAATTACCAAACCAGGGATCTGTTTTATGGAGTTTCTGGGTATGTGGTTAGATTATGTTCTTTTCACACAAAGCAGACAGTGGTCGCCTGCTGCTGAAATCCCCACAAGGATCAGGTCCTAATAAAACAACAGTGTTCAGTCAACCCACCTTCATTACAGCACTGTCAATGTACCGCCTGCACAGAGCACGTTCCTGTCACTTTTATTTAGTGTATATGTAGACATCTCAACATTGCTGCTGATTTGAAAGAAAAAAAAAAATAAATCCTCATTGCATGCTTATACTTAACAAGGCCCAATTCTGAAATCAGGAGAAGATCCTGACTCACGCAGAGCTGTTCTCTATTTGTCCATTTTGTTCCTTGTGAATAAGGACAGAATAAAGTACAGAATGAGGGCAGTGGGTTGTATTTCTCACTTCAAACTTTTGTATGTGAAGACTGAAATCACTTTTAAAAGCGGAAACATTTTGCATTAAGTTATTTGCTAATATTTTTAGTTTCTGCCTGCTTTGACTATTTTGTTTCTAGTCAGTGTCACCATCCCATTTTCAAGCACTACTGTGACGTGGCACTGGGGTTTAACAACACTGCAAGAAGCCAATTATATCCCTCAGTCCCACCCTATTTCATACCTTCTTCTGCCTTTACCACCACCCCCCCCAAAAAAAAAAAAACCAACATTAAAAATACGAGCAGGGAAATACTGTTACAAACTCCAACCTAGGCAAGTCTCCAAAGCACAGCTGTGCCTTGGGATTCTGGGCAGCCAAAAAACATACATTGGAAGAAAGCTCCACTGTCTCATTAAGGGAGAAAGAAAAAAGTTTAGCTGCATGAGGACAAAGGACTAGCAATCAAAGATATTGGTCCAGAACCATTAACTCCCACAGTCGTTGGAGTAATTCCAAGCATTTATCCGGCTTTCCATCACTATTGCATATAACCAGGTATCCCTACAGCAGCTTGTGGTTCACACCTAACATGAGCAGAAGGCTCATTCTCCAGGTTACCCTCATTTTCCATCCTTATCCTGGAATTCTCATGATCAATAAAACCGGTGTACAAAGAAAATAAAGGGATCCTGCAGCATGCAGGGCCTTTAAACAGCGGACTATACCACCTGACGTGGCCACCAGAGAAAGGCTGCAATAGCACTACCTGGAGCACAGGAAACTTCCCAGTCTGAGCTAGCCAGTATTGCCCCAGACTTGTGGGTTTTTTCATGAATGGTTAGCTGTGTAACAGGCAGGGTGGCTGGAGGTATATGTTGTGACCTGAAATGCTGGGACAGTTTGTGGAGGGCACCTCCATCTTCACAGTGATGAGAACCACCCGACCCTAACAGCTGTCTCCATGCAGCTGTGCTGGCCCCTCTCCCCTCAGGACACGGGTTCCCACTGCCCAAGTTCCCACAGCTGCACAGGATCAGCTGTGAAGGACACTCGGTGAGAACCTTTTCAGCTCTAAAAGGAAAATCAAAATGTCAGTTCAGGATGACGCTAGAGAGAACAGCTGAGGCTCAGCTGCACATACAAGCCATCAGCAAGCCATCAAGGCTGATTAAATTATTCTTTTTGAGTCGACTGTTTCTCCCTGTCCCTTTGGTATACCTACCCATGACTTCTAGGGGTCTGCATTTTCTTCCACCTAGTGAAAAGGAGTACGCTTTTATATACCTTTACAACAAAGAAATAGATTTTGTGCCCTGTTGCACCACTACAATTCAGTTTTCATATCCTGGAATGTTTTGGTGAGTGACACCTTAAAAACTCAGAACACTTTACTATTTATTGTACAACATCATTGTTTTACCATTACACAAGTACACAAATAAAATAATGGAAAGGATGGGAGCTGAGGCCACAGGACATGTATGATCTACTAGATGAATTGAAATCGTGAGAGCCTATTTAATGTGGTCTGTTAATTATCCATTTCAACAGAATTACAATGTCTTTAATCATATTGGGACAACAACAAGCAGAGAAGAAGGTTAATCAGCTTAATGAACTGGAACAGTTAAGTCATTTTATTCTTTGGTTTTTGAACCATAATATGAAAGCTGAGAGCATCAGAAAGTTCTAGCACACTGAACGTGTTGCTTGTTGACACTTAAGCAGTTGGACTACATGATCATTGTAGGTCCCTTCTGAACTACTCTGTTCTAAGATTAGTAGTACTTGAAGTGCAATTTCCCAAATGAGTGGGTGATACTGCTGGCCTAAACACAAGAACAAGGTGCCTTGGCAAAGTTATAAACTTACAATGCATCATATCACTTTCCTCTATGCCTACACTTACTCCAGGGTTCCCCCTTGCTAAACACCAAGTAGCTTCTCCCTTGTACGCTGCTACCACAGAGTAGTTGAGGCACAGTAAGACACACCGTCGCAGTAATGGGTTTAATTGCCTCAACCCTGAATCCCTCAGAGAGAAACGCACCTCCTTTTTGGGGCATTAGAGGAGAGCAAGAGACATACTCATATTAAAAAACAACTCTCATTTGGGCTGGGCATGATCATTTACATTTGTAGCTTCTTTTGTAACCATCAACAGTTGGAGGAACCTTCTTTGTGGTGTGGACTACTGATACGTAAAACTACAGTTTTTCTGCAGTAACTCAACTGCAAGCTTTTTTACACCGAACGTGAAGCAAGACTGTATGTTGATTTTTATATCTTCTGATTAAACTACAGTAGGGTTAGAAGTCTAACCCTGAAGTCAAGGCCTTTGCTATGCTAGCCAGAAGGACAGAACAAGAAGAATGCCCTTGAGATGAAGAGTGTGGTAGCCAGTTAAAGTACGCCCATGGTTTTGGATCACTTAACTGTCAACCAGTTGTCAAAACACTGTTACTTATTCTCTATCAGAACTTCATTGCTCCTTACTATTCTTTCCCTTATATGACAAAGGTGGGAGGTGCAAATAGGTCACTGACTCAACCCTGGACACCGACACCTTTCTCTTCCCCTTCCTTGCACTCCAGCCCAGTACCAAACAGCACAGCTGACTCTGAAGAGACATATACTGGGGAACCCGTATGTGCCTACAGACACTTTACATCTACCTAAAACACAATTAACCAATGCTGGAGGAAAAAGGCTTTTTGGGGAACAATACATGGATTTGAAAAGTTTGAGTTTAGCTGAACACACACTTGCATTATTTAACACACGTTCACCCCTTGTTCTGTCTGCTCTGTCCCCACCATTTACCGCTAAACAGGTCCCTTATCTTTATTGATCACTTAATTTATCTTTTCTTAACTCCCCTTGCTCCGTCTGGTGCTGTGTGTCCAAGGTATTGAGGCTAAACATCCGTCTGCTCATACTGTCATGACTGGTTTGCCTTTGAAAGAATAGGGGGAGCAGGTGGTGTGACTAAGTAGACCCTCGACAGAATAGGGGCACCATTGCTGTGTCCTGTCCCAACCTGCCAGTGATTCCCCACCCTCCCAACTGTTCCACATTAAAGCACTCAACTGTGGCTTTACAGTCCAAGTTTTACACAACTGTTTTACAAACCAGGAGGAATTTCTTTTGTTGAAAATCTTTTGTTAG
>NW_009602522.1:32633-34474 GCF_000690535.1 Cariama cristata | reverse complement strand
CAACTCTAACGGTGAAGAAGTTCTTTATATATATAAAAAAATGTGTGTGCGTACACACCCGTATGGTGGAAGACACTCCATTTCAGAGGGTTTCTGCGGGCTGTCCGCTGTGATAAGCATCGGCCAGCACAGCTGAAGAAGCTAGAAGGAAATTAAGGTCTTGGTAATGACTTTGGGCTTTTGGCAGGATAAGCAACATCTGCTTATAAAATTTAGTGCAAAAGAGGATGAGTTTATGATCATCTGGCACTCCTGAGAAACAGGATTTGGGCCACTGCGGGGACACAGGGGGACAACCCGGGGTGGCAAGGGGCTGCAGGAGCACCCCGGCATCCCACACGTGTGGGAGCGCCCTCAGTGCCGTCCCTGGGGATGCTCCACTTCCTATTCTCCTAGAAAGCACAGCCAGTTTATCCTTTGCTAAGTTCTGTGTTGTTTCTAAAATGAACACACCGAAAAACACCCACAGCCTTCCCAAAAAAGCCCAGTTTGTCTGCTTGATTACAAAATCAAATATTTGCCCATATCCGTGCTGCTGCTCAATTTGTTAATGTCCTGGTTTGGCTAAAACAGGACTATTTCTCTTTTCAGGAGGTTTTTCTTTCAGTTAAGTTTCTTCTAAGTAACTGCACTTTCTGAAAGTACAGCTACATGTTTTTCCCACCTGACTGAAGAGGGAAACAAGCAGCATCCCGGGCTCCTTTGGGGCCGGCGATTTTATGGACAGGTTGTATTTTCATTTCAGGGTGCATTGTGGTACCCTTCAAACCGAGGAGCCCCACATCCCACAGACATCGCTACCCTAAAAGCCACCTGCGTTGACCCATCCATGGAAACCCATCCCCTCCGCGGAGCTGATGCTGCCGTGGGCTCTCCGTGCTCGCCTTGAGCCTGTTCTCTTGGCCCGGGTCGAGGACAGCCCGTCAACCCACAAAGGACTGGGCAAGTACCTTTATGGGTGCTGGGAATTCCCCAGCTGGGGGAATGGATAACCCTGGACTATAAAGGCATGCCACCCCTATACAATATCATTCTATAAAACACGGGAAGCTATTTCCAGCTATGCAGCCATCAAAACCTAGCTCAGATCCAACAAACCTTGGCTTGCCTTCAAAAGAACTTCTGAGATGACTCGTTATTGCGCAGGTTATCTGGGGTCAGGACGGGCGCTGGATTTTCTGTTTGACTGTGTTTGCCTTGCTAGAGAAAGATAAAGATTTCTCAACTTTCCTAACCTGGCTGTGATTAGAACATACAATAAAATGCAGGAAATTTCCTTTTGTCCTTTGGGATCTATAAAACTCACCCGGGCCATTACAGCTCCTTGGCATGAGAAGGTGAAAGGACTGGGATGTACAGAGCAAGTTTAATTATTAAATCGTCCTGTATCGAGACCTCTTGAGATCCTACTGAGCTCTGTCACGGCCTTTCAGCTGGTGGGATCTCAACAGAAAACATCGTAGGAGATGCTGGGGTGCGTGCACGTTCACAGAACACGATGCAGGCTCAGAAGAACAGGGCTGTGCGGGAGAGCAGCGCAGGGTACTCGTGGTAACGGCAGTATCAGCAAGATGAGACTAGTTAGCTGTTAAACATCAGAAAACAAACAAAAAGAGGAGCACAATGCAGCTGCGAGAGCACATGTGAACTCTGATACTTTGAGTTAGTAGAAAAGTTTCCATAGGTTTAGTGGCTTTTTTATTATTTGGGGCATGGGGGTTTTGTTGCTTTAGGGATTTTTTTTTTTTTTTTTTTAGCTGTGTTGCAATGGGTTCCTACATTTTGCCTCCATCGCATCGTGCTGCCAGCACTTGTCCCTGCTGAGAGAGACAAGCTGGGCT
>NW_009602522.1:0-32564 GCF_000690535.1 Cariama cristata | reverse complement strand
CGAGATGCCCTCCCAGAGAACACGCTGGCTGAAGAAGTCGCATCTCCCCGTTCAGCATCTCCGCTAACCCACGCAGATACAACCCGTAAGCCTTCGGAAGCTCCCGCACGACTGGCAAGGAGCGTTCCACGTGGGCAGCGAGCCGTGGCTCCGAGCCACCTACGGTCGGTGGATTCAAGGAGCTTAAAAGCCTCCAGCTAGTCCTGCGCTAATCTCTCACTGCCATCAAATTCTTACAAATAATTTTCTGTAGGACGAAACTGGTCAAACTCCATCGAGAGTAAAGCTTTGCTGGGCTGTAAAACCTGCACACCTTTAACAACAACGCATCCTGGAAAAGGATAAACCCTCCCAAGCGAAAAACACCGCGGAGCATTTTATGGGGTACGTGAACCCTTTGGTTTACGGCAGCTGGTTACAGAAACCCTCTTGCATCTTCTGCTATAAAACATGCGTAGCGTGACACTGGCCACCCCCGGGGGGTGGCTTGGCACACAGATGGGGCAGGAAAGGGGATTTTCCCAAAGGGGGAAGTGGGGGGCGGCCCGGATGACAAACCGACCAAAAGTGACGGCCCATCAGGACTTGGGCTGCCCAAGGAAACCCGTGAGCCCCGTCCCCGTGACGGCCGGGTGCTGGCTCAGCAAACGCCCCCAGACACCTCGGGAGAGGCTGCGTGGAGCATCGCAACCTTTGCGGGGGAGGAATTGGAGGGGGCATGCATGGGTAGCATCCACCTAAACCCAAGGCCGGTGCCCACCCCAGCATGGTTATGCTTGACCAAAGCCGGGACATCCCAGGCAACGGGCGAGCATCGGGTGAAAAAGAGTTTGAGGAAGGGGTTGCGTTTGGGGAAAGAGGAAAGGAGCACAGGTGTGCGGGGTTGTGTTTGCCACGTGAAGGACAGCAAACAGCCCCGAAATACAGACGTGAATCAGCCTCAGGCTTCTCCTCGGTGACCCCAACGCCAGCCATCCCCCGAGCCAGGGAACTGGCTTTGTCACCTCCGAGCAGGTTTTAAGCTTCGCTCTCCCCCAGGATTGCTCAGGGCTCACAGCAGGCGATCACGTCAGGGTTTGTCACTTCAGTGAGTCACAACTTAATTCTGAACAAACTTCGCTCGTATGCACAGGGATCGTGGGCTGCTCGAATCGCCAGATTTGGCTGAAGAGAGGCTTTGAATGGCTTTTAAAATTTCTAACTTCTTATCGCTTCCTCAACATGGGGCTGATTGCAGCCACTGGAAAATATTGCGCATTTCTCTTGAGCGTGTAGCACAGACCCTTGTGGTCGCCGCACACTGCTAGCAAGTCACACAAGGCATTTTGTGAATTAATTTGGTATTGTAAGCGTCCCATGGATTTTATTACTGCTTCTGATCACATTTACCCAAAGGTGCTGAGGTCCATTCCACTGAATAGACCTATATAGTTTCTAAGGTAAGAAATACTGTCTGCCATAATTCGCGTTTCTGATGGGATGCAACACAGCCTTTATTCTATGAAAATATTCATATTATGAAGGTAGGAACCAAAACTAAAAGACCGAGCAGAATTCTCTCAATTTGCTTCTATTTCTTTCTGTTGGCTGAAAGCAAATCCCTTAAACATGAATTAGAGTTAAAAGAAAGAGGGAAGCAGACGGAATGTGAGAAGTTCCCTGGATCAGATCTTGTCAGCTTCTGCAATTCCCATCGCTCTCCACCTTTTTGTTCTTCAGAGCTAAGCTGAGAAGCTTGGTCCCCATCCCTCGGACCAAGCTCAGCACAGATGGTCCGATGCACTTCAAGCCCATCCCTGCCATGTCAATTCGAGAACTTCATGACTAGAAAAGCTTTTTGAACGAAGTCTGACTAATCGTCCTCTGGGTAAGTAGGAAAAAGGCTTGGAGAAGCTAAAGGAGGCTTTAGAGGCAAATCTCATCTTTTTAGGAGCCAGATCTCGCTACATCTTAGTCCTTTCATCTTGGGCCTGCGCTACTCGGGGCAGGGTGGGGGAAATCCAGTTAATTTACTAATCAAAGAGAAAGTGAAAGAGGGGAGTATATTTCATCCCTCCCTGAATATATTGCTCTTACGGGCCAAACGTTACCTGCAGAGCTGTAGTATTAATGGCCTGGAATAATACCGAGAGTTACAGGGCTGACAGCGGTCCAGCACCGTACAACGTACAGCAACAACCATATATTCCCTCAGACAGAGCTATCTCATAACCTCGTATACCTGTCGCGGTAGCTCTTTGCACCCAACAACGCATCTTACTCTTATATTTCAAATACGGTACAAGCAGCAGTTCCAGCCCCTAAAAGCAGGACTAAATCAGAGGGCACCTGGGTCTTTATCAGGGCTTTAGACAAGGTTCTGGGCTCGGCGTTAACAAAAGTTCACTGGTTTAGGCAACTTAAAACAAACTGGGGATCTGGCACTTGCGCTCGGACCATTCGCTTGGATTCTGAGTTCAGGAGGTAGGACAAGAAACGCGATTCAGCAGTGTTAAATCCCACTGTGGGCAGCTGGAGACAGATTTGATGCCAGCTCAAAGGTTGACTGACACCTAAAGAAGCTATGGCGAGAACAGTTGGGTTATCAGTATTAGCAGATGTTAAAGGAGAATTAAAACCAGCACATCTGTAAAACAGATATTGAAGTCAGTCCTCCTGGATAAACGTTTAGAGCTAAGCAAAAAGCACTTCACTCAGCTGGAGGATCAGTCTCCAATCAGTTAGACCAAAACTTAATTTAAGAAAAAATAGTCTGAAAAAACATGCTAGCTCTTTAGTAAAAACCAAACCAAACCAAAGCGTTCACAAACACGAGCCTGCTTTTGAAGCGCAAGGGCACGGCTGCAGCAGCGGCCGGGGCAGTAATCGCTTTCGGAAAGCGCATTTCGCAGGCTGGTAACCCGATGGATTTGGGCACGGAAGGCAGCGATCGCTTCCTTACGGGGTGATAAACGCCACCAACGCATCTCACACCGCAGTCCTTCCAAGAGGTTCTCCAGCGTCCGCTCACCCTACTCGCAGTGTACGGGGTTTTAAGCAGACCAGCTCAGAGTAAAGCGGGTGGACCAAGACGTTCGTACCCAAACAGGGACAGACTGCGAGACAGCCACGTTTCCCTCGGGGCTCTGGAAACGTACCTACAGAAGTGCTGGTACCTGAACCCCGCTGCTCACGAGTCTCAACGAGGTAGTTAGTAGCCCTTCTGAGGCTTCACAAACGTCAGCTGGCCAGATACAAATGAGAAATTGCAGGCTTTTAACACTTTCAGATATATATTTTATAATCAACATGACGACCCCCTTTTACTGACAGTACTGTCCTGCTCTACACTGGTAATAGTAGCATCCACCCAAGTAAAGGGCCAGAATCTATCAAGATGTGTTTTAAAGAGTAGCTTGCAATACAAGCTCAAATACAGGACAGAATAAAAGCAGCACACCAAAAAACAGAGACACAAGAGAGAAACCAAACCCCTCCAACAACGCAGCCCAGGTTACACCCAGCCCTAGGAGCACACGCAGCTGAGAACGCTGGCTGAAACCAGGCACAGAAATATTTGGTGGGTGCCCGTAAGCACCTTTGGAACATGGTGCCTTGGGACTGCAGGGCTCAGGAGGGCCAAGGACAAGAGACGTCACGGCCATGGAGGTAAGAGACCACCGCTTTCAGTCTGTTATTCCAGACCAGCAAAGGAACATGAGAAGAGCAGAACAAACCCCATTTCCCTGTTCCTCAGCAAGCCGCCTTTTCCCATCTGCCAAGAAAAAGCCGCTCCCCTACCTGGTGGGCACCTCTGGATCTCCCAAGGAGCATCTCAACTGAGAACCCAGCATTTAAATCTTCCTTTTCCCAGCTGCATTGTTTTAAACCGGAGCCTTGGGGTGATTCATTCCCAGCACCTGAGAAACCAGCCTGTTTCTCTCCTAACACCTTGAAAGCACTTAATAACCTAATAATAAGCCAGGTCTCTGCCCCTTGGGGTGCAGCATGACTCAGAGGGCTTATCCAGCCCTGGTGCTGCCTGTGGGGCTGGGGTCAAGGCTAGGCTAGGGGAATTTCTCCTCCTGGACATGCGTGCAGTATTTTTTTCTTGAAAGCAAGAAAGAGGAGAATGCTTCAGCCCCGCTGGGGTCTGCAGGCGGGGCGTTCCCTGCCCTGCCTGGTCTGCAAGGCCCAAGCTGAGCACGGGTACCAAACGGTTCCACGAAGCCCTCCCCGAGAGGCAGCGGAGGCAGGCGGGGTGCGTGTTTGGGAAGGGACCTGCACAGCCGCTCCCTCTGCTCCCCAGACGGCCGGGACAAGCCCAGCCAGTGCGGAAGGAAGGGGAGCGTGGCAGCACCTGCCCGTGGAGCACCCCAAGGTGACGGGATGTTTGCCCCAAACTGATAAAGCTGAAGAGGAGGATGGCCTTCAGCCGGATTAAAGAGTAGCCAGGGGATTACTAACAGCCTTGATAAGAAATGAAATTGAATCCCAGCTGTGTATTTCACTGAATCCTTGTTTATTATGTGTTGATAATAAATCAGTAAACCAGTTTGATCTTGATTTAAACCCCAAGAACTAAGCAAGTGTTTCCCGAGACAAAAAAGAATAAAAAAAGCCCTAACCCGTGGGAAACAGAGTAAGATCTCCTTGTCTCCCTGTCACAGCCATCCTGTTGGCTGTAATTAAATATTTACACAAGGAGGAATGCAGACGTGAGGGTCACAAAAAAAAGGGGCATAGATGCCAGTCTGGGAAATCATCTTTGCTTCTTTTTGGCCCAGGTTTTTTTGGGCTTATTTCTCCCCACCTTTTGCATGGGAAGCACAGGTGCCTAACACGAAGCTTATCTGCTATGGAGTCAACATTCTGCTAAGAATCTAGCCTCAAATGTTTCTTTCGCAATCGGATAGCAGTTTGGTGGCAAAGTCAGGGAAAGGAATTAGTTGTCTTAAATTTTAACACAGTGCCCCACTGAGGGGACGGCAGTTAGGGGAAGGAGAGTGAACACGACCTGAACGTACGATGAGCTCATTCCTGCCATCCCTGTTAGATGCAGAGCTTATAACGCAAGGCCTGGTTTGGGGATAGACCGAGCTGTGTACGCACGCTGTAAATTCAAACTTCAGTAGTGCGAGGGAAGAGATATGGTGGGATAACGGATGTTACACAGAGTAAAAGGCAATTGTAATGGTAGAAATTACTTTAATATACAGTCCATCAAATTACATTGCACTATAAATAAAACACGATAAAAATACAAAAAGAAAATAACTCTCTGTAATTAATAACACCAAATTCTTCTTTTTTCTGAACATCTCCTCTGGATAAATAGCGAGAAAGGTACCAAAAAGTACTGCTAGAAACATGGCATTCGTGAAAAAATTCTTGGAGCCATTAACTGCTAAGAGAGGTTATTTTTTGGCAGGCTTTGGGAACTTCTTAAACTCATCCTGTTTCTTGAAAAAAAGCTGAGCAAGGATATGATCTGCTGTTCCATGGAAGTAGTCATTCATACGAAGAGTTTCCAGCTATGAAGAAAAAGACAGTATTTAAAAAAGAATATTCATAGCTACCTGATAATTTTTACAATATTAATAATACAGAATATTAAAGTGCACCTCAAATCCAAGATGAAACTGAATTAATGTAAAAGTATATAACTAACGACAAGTCTTACACTGGGCTATCAAAATCACTGGATATGTGTAACCTTAGATAAATCCACTCTTGCTCTGGCTCCTAGGATATAGACTTGTTCAAGGCTTATGAGGATCTCTCCCTTTTCGGGAGAGCTTGCAAAGACCCTCAGCGTGTCCACTCCGCCCAAGGACAAGCTCTGTCTCTTAAACACCAGCAGCACCTCATGCACAAACACGACCCGAATTCCACCTCTCTTACACACACCTACACATACGCGCACGCACACTGGAGCATGGCACACCCTGCCACAGACCTGACCTTTGCCTTCCCCACCTCCTGTTTCCGTGTACAGAGTTTTGATAGGTGTCGCATGCAAACCGTTCACACCAGGAGGGGATTTGCACTGTCGGTGTACTTGATGTATTATTAGAATCTCTTTTGAAATGTGCGCACCAAAGCATAAAGCTTACATGCATGAGAAAAGCATAAGGTTATGGACAGCTGCACTTTTTTTTACTCCCCTTGCCCATATGAATTCTCACCTGGTTTCCTGTACTGTAGGCTAGAATCAAAAACAAATCCTCATCACATACGCTTTTGATATAATGTTGAGTTCCAACGGGGAAAAATATGACGTCTCCAATGCCAATGTTGAAGTTGGCAGTGACTCCAGAGAGAATAACTCCAACCTATTGCAAGTAAAGCAGCAATATTCAACAACAACAATTTTCAGTGTGCTGTTACTGGATAAATACACAGTGGCGGTCCCAGCACTGCACCGAAATCAGCTAGCGCAGCATCAGTGCTTTCACTGAGACTCCAAAAAGGTAGAGGGGTCCTAGGAAAATTCCTGAGTAAGAACATGGTAAGTCCTCACATTATGGAGTCTCATCATTCCATCTCAATTATCTTTGCAATTCAAATGTGCACTGAGTGAAAAGCATGTAATAAAATCCTGTACTCTAAATCTTAATACTCACTACATTTTCTCTATTTATCTGTTGCTCAGAGGTGCTAGATCAAAAGTATTGCTTTTCTGTTTTGTACTCCCAGTGTTCAGGAGAGTGGTGATTCCTGTAACAAGCGCGTGTGATTTTGCTGACCAGCTTAACAAGATGGACACATTCTGCTCTTTGTACAACTCCATTTTGACTAGCCAAGCTTCCACAAATGTAACTGAGATCAAAATTTTGTATGGAGAAGGAAAACGTGGACACTGTCAGTTTTGTAATACTACTTACTGTAGTATTATTCATCAGGGCTGGGAATCAATTATTAGGTCTGTAATTGTTTTACAGCCAAAACTCCACTGACTTATCCCTCACCGACGTAATAAATTACCTGTCCACAGCCGCTAATGACATAACCCATCTCATTAGCATTGAAGTGGAAATGAGGCTGCCCCAGTCCATTGCTGAATATCCTGAGAGTTGCTAAGGTAAGGGTATTTTCATGCTGAAAAGCAGAATAAAAATGTTCAGAAAACCGTCCGGGTTTGTTATATCCCTGTTATACATGACAAAGCCGTGATGGACCCACAGAAATTGCACACTATGCCGTATGTTTAAATAGCATACTATGCCTTACGTTTAAATAGCTACAGTATCCACTTGAAAGCATGTACCTTGTTCAGCGACTCACTAAAAATTTTTTCTGTTTCATTTAGTCCAGTGCCATTTATGCGGTAGCGAGCCCACTGGAAGATTCCTCCTGGAAAAGGATATTCTGCTGACCCTAAAACAAAGACAGCTAAATGAGCATTTCCAACAAGGTTTGGTTAACATTGCTTGTTAGTGTATTGGCCAACTTCAAGTCATTACTACTTACTAAACTTGAGGTCTCGAATCTTACGAGCCTCTGGAATCCATTAGCTTATCTATCCTTCACGCACTAGAGACGATGCAATCTCCTTTACTGTATTTTTCTGCAGTCAGATACTCATAATGAAAAACCCCGACTAGATTTTTTTCCAAGTTGCTGTCAATAACCATACACTTAAAGAACACGCTAACTTTCAGTATATTAATTCATGTTAACCTTTATGGTACTGAGGGTGTGTCATAATGTTTTGTAAAGTACTGCCAAGGCAGAAGAACATTTTGGTCCAAGTGCAAAATTTTTGTCACGCATCTGTTTGTCGTGACCTCCATCAGCTGTGTGTGGACCTCTGGACCTGTATTTGCTTTTTATAGCTTCTTGAATAGACTGTGCTCCTCGGAATCAAGTTTGCCATCTATGTTTATTAGGTGCTCACTGGTAATCGCTAGATCCAGGCTGTACAGAGGGTTGTTTAATACCATTGTTGATAAATCGAACAGTGAATATGGTTCAATACTGTTGATGAAGTTGTATTTGTAAAAGAAAGCGGGGGGGACACATAATTAGGTATATGTTAAGGTGTTTATCCATTGACATTTCATAGGCAAACACAAGGTATTCTAAGAAGCTCAGCACCAGTCACTCTCCAGCTAATCTGCTGCAGGGCGTCCTGGCCTGTTAGATTTTAATTTCTGAATGAACAGTTTAGGTGTAGGTTATTGCTTAACTTAACTGCAGCAGGGAACACACCAGTCCTGGTTACGTACATCAGTAGAGAACATTGAGCTGGGAAGTATTTAGCTCATGCCCTGCTGCCTACTGGCATTCTGTTCTCATATCTACTGTTGCAGATAGAAACATTAAAATCAAAAGGGTTAACTACTTGGAGATAAGAATCAGGTTATACAACTTCAAAGGACAGTCAGTAGATGTATTACCAATTTATTTCTCATTGTATCTCCTTAAATTTTTATAATATCTCTATATACTTTTAAACTCCTGTTTCAGTGAATTGATTACAGATCCTCTCCCCCTCTAGAAACACAAGGAGCTCTCACACACAAAGTTCTCAGGTGTATACCTTTGAGATTGTAGAAGTACTGCCATACAAGGTTGTCCGGAGACTGCACATAGGTGGCATTTTGTACAAGCTCATCTAAGTTTGGCGGGAGGTTAACTGCTTGATCTTCTACTTGTTTCTTGAATGTTCTGATGAAGTTAACTCCACCTTGTGGCTGCGGGACACACAATGCATATTACGTTGACAGATACACACAGCAAACTGCGGAATTAAAATTTTGCTTCATTGAATATCCCACCTTAGTACCTGGTGGTACACAAATTCTGCCTTGTGGCCATATCTCATCTCTTTAATTGCCTCACCCTGTCAATACTCTATTTTGTTCCTTTGCTCTGCTCTTCCTTCTCAGTTATCAAAGAGATTTGGAGCAGAAGGGAAACTTGATCCGTCTCCCATCAAACTGTTTCAGGGTGGGAAGGTCTATCACAATTCTGTGGTTTGAGCATGCAAATTCCTCCGACTCAGCAGAAACTCCGTGGCTGTATTCTTGCTGCTCAAGGGACATTGCCAACCAGTCAGTTCAAATAAGATCTGTTTTAACAAGGAGATGGACTTATCTGTAGTTTCCTATGAGAACTTCTCATACCACAGAATTCATCAAGGGGCTACTGGGAAATAAAGGTCCTTTCCAATCTAAACGATTCTATGATTCTACAGTAGCTTTGGGCTTCACTATATTATTTTCCTTTCCACCCTCGGAAATATGGAGGATCCTCCATGAACTGGGGAAAAATGTGAAGAGTAGAGTAGAAAAAGTTTCTTGGAGAGACCATCATCATTTATTTCTCCTTGTGTATAAAGGAACACACAGGGTGGCCCAGTGTTACACAAAAGACGTGTACATCCTTCTGCACTTCTGGGACTAAAGAGAACAGCTGAGGTAGGGGGATCATCTCCAAAAAACAGAGCGAGCACCTGGACTGCCATGTTAATGTGTAGAAGATGAGATACAGGCTGGCTATCCTATCATACAAACCTTTAATGCTCTAGCTGCTATATCCTCTGGGGTAGAGAAAAATGCATCATCTACATCCAAGGTCTGAAGTTCTTCATGTGTGGTAAAAAACAGCAAGAACAGACAGTCTTCTGATCCTACATTCTTTATCCAATGCACAGTGTTTCTAGGGAAGAAGATCACTTGACCAGCCGTGACATTGTATGTGGTAACCACACTGTCATCTGCACCAATTACTCCAATCCAGGCAGTTCCCTGCAATATAATCAGAACTTAACAATCTTAATGAAAGTTTTCTCATTTAATCCATATGCAGCAAATCAATAATTCAAATAACCTGAAGGCTGTTAGGAAAAAACGGATCCTAATGCACTCTCTAACGAGCCTTTGGGAACTTAAATCTAGAATAGCATTTTAAGTGACAAAATTTTAGAACATTTAAGGAACACGTGACAAATACACATTGCTCATACTTCAACCATTTCTTATTAAAGAGGCTGTGAACAGCTATAAAGGAGCCATCTTTGACCAAAAACTGCTGGAGAGAGGACCAGGTGTTTGTGGAATGCCTTACTCCAAGGAGCATCCCCCATCCAGCTCTAGTTGTTCAGTTCTATGCTCATCAAAATATGAATAATTATTCTTAGAAATAAATTAATCATTAAGCTATATCTAAGTACCTGTGCTTCCAAAGAAAGATTGTTTTGTTTTCAAATTAATACGCTATATTGAATCCCTCACGGTTTCTATTTATCTCTTTTATTTTCTTTATTTTTACAGACTTGAAATTTGACACTCAGGTGAGATAGGGCAAACCTTTTCAAAGAAAATTTATTTGGGGGGGAAAAGGGAGGGGTAGTTGGTCTAGGAAAGAGAAGACTGTATGGGAAAAAAAGTCTTCCATGTATAAAAAGTTGTGAGAAAGAAAGATGATGTGAGGGTCTCCACAAGCAATGGAGATAAACGAGGAGAAATTAGGATGTTTTTTTGCAATAAACAAAAATGTGGTTTGTGTACCAGCACAAACATGATAATGGTTTGTGTGATGAAACATGGGAAACAACTGAGTTTTGATTCTGTAATAGCTTCTTTGTTGAAAATTTTTAAAAACTGAACAAAATTATCAGGTATAGTTTAGGTGTTCTTACCCTGCATCAAGACAGGGGATAGAGCCAGAGGCTTTCTTAAGAACCTCAACAGTCCTTCATCTCTGTGATTCTGCGATGGTTCTCTAATATAATTACTTTAATCATTCTAAGCACTTGGATAAGTACATAAAATTCTGTAACTTTCAGGTATCCAAATTCTCCTCTGACCTCATTTTTTATATTTCATTGGAAGCTACAGGTGTTTGCTACTTTTGCAAGTAACAACATTAAACAGCCTATTTCAAGTAACTCCACTTCAAAATGTTATTTCAAGCAGGAAAACTAATATCATACATCAATCAATGGTAATTTTGCTTTTATTACCTGTTAACATTTTTATATAATGTATATGATTTTTTTTTTTTACATATGTACATCTTATATATATATGTGATGCTTTAAACTGCAAAACCAATTGGGAAAGCTGAAAGAATCGACAATACCTGTACCAGGTAGCCATGTTCATTGGCATTAAAATGCCAGTGGGGAGCTCGAATCCCTTTGCTTTTGATCCGTAAGGTTCCAAAAGTCATTTTGGAGCGATGGTTATTAATACTTTTTCCAAATTCCATTTCTTCATCACTTTGATATTCACTTACATCCTTCCTGAATCTTGCCCACTGAATTTCACCACCTGGGTAGTTATGTACCTGTGAAGTTAGTGAGAGTGGAGAACTGTATTAATTGTGGACAGTGGCGAGCAAACAATCCAAAAATATTTCAGAAAATTCTTCATCTGGGCAATACTGAAGGGACATATTCCTTTTCTCAGTGAGGATTCTCTCTGTATGTATTTTAATCACTTTTTGCAATCATTTATACACTTTCTCATGCCGTGATGTAATAGTATTGCTTCTACAAATGAGAGATAAATAGTGATATCAAGAAAAAAATTATCTGCTCCCCCTCTTTTTACATCATTCTGGACTTTGATCTGGGAAATCAGTTACATATATGCTTAAACTTTTAGATTCAAAACATTTAGAACATATCCTAAGACATTTTCCTGAATTTCTGCGGTTGCAAACTATTTGCACCAGAAACTATTCCTTTCCCAATATTTGTACTGCCTCTAGAACACGTCTTGTACTTGAAAGAATCATCTTGCACTGAGGCAGGGCATTAAGTTAATTAATTAAAAGGGTTGCTCTGCTCTTAAACACTTTTGTTTGTATTCTTAAAAATATTCTTTGTTTGAAAATTAATTACATAGTTAAATTTAACATGAAAAAGTACCAGCATGGTGGTTGTCAGTTTAAAGTGCCCTACTATCTAATCTATCCTTTTCCCTCTTTTGCTGAAAAGCAAAAATTAATCAGGAATTATTTTTTATATAAAGATATATTTAGAAGATGGAGTATGTCTTTAGAGTTTGCTCAAAGGATACGTTTCTCTAAGTATCAAAGTATCTAAGTAACAAAATATCTAAGTGTCAAAACCTAAACAAAAACTACATAATTCCTAGGGCTTCATTACATTGTCAGTTAATTCATTTTAGCTCACTGAAACAAGATCATGGAGTTCATTTTTTTTTTTAAACATAACACTTTGTTTGAATCCAGTCCTCAGAACGAAAAGGTTAGTGTGCTACTCGGCTTACATTAAAATTTGATCTTTCTGGTTTTGTTTCTCAGAATTTCATACTCTGTAATTTCAGAATCGCACATAAAATGGTTGCCTTGTCTTGCAAGCCTAATTTGTTGGAGCAATTATTCAGCTCTCCAAGAGGGACTCCAGAGATCCATACCGCTTCCAACATCTGTTATGAATTGGAGCGAAATGCTGTCAGTAAGTTTGTGTCTCTCCCCATGGATTGTAAAAGAAGCCTGGATAACAGGTTTAGACCGATCACCTAATGCTTAAAAAATAGTTAGGTGAAATTAATTCATTAAACTTCTCTATATGATGCTAGAATATTATTGCACAAGATGAACAATTTACCTTTGATTTCCCTAGATGATTCAGGAACTGAAATTTGATATCCACACTTTTTTCATCTGGTTTTGAGGAAGAGGCACCATCATTTTTGACATCCGTCTCTTTAATAAAGGCAGGGTTATTTACATAGACCAAGGACAGGACCAGCACTCCTATTGCGGTGGTGATAACACAGGCCAATAGACAAACTAGAAAGACCTTCATTAGGGACCAGTTGCTCTTTCTTACCTGAAATTAATAAAAAGCCCCCCAAACAAAAAAAGAAATCTTTATTAGATCTAACACACAGAAGAAAGTTTGTGATATTCCTTTTGTAATCAAAACAGTATGCCTTTCAGAATCACAGGTATAGCCAAATTATTGGGCCCAGTACAGGGAAACCTTATAGAGTATGTTATCAGATTGTTGCTGTCCTTTCATTATTTCATCAAGTAGCAGCACGTCTTCATCATCCTGGGGTCTCACAAACGCTTAAAGATTTTTTCATTGCTGTTTCTAATTTATATCACAAAACGCTGAAGACCTGTAGCATCAACTCATGGCAAACCTTCATCTCTGGGGCAGATATGCTGCCTCTGCTTTATGTCACATCTCACATGGCCCAGCTCCCTGGCAGTGGAGAAGACAGGCCAGAATGGGGAAATTTCATCTAACTGCTCTGGGCATCATTTCTTTACTGAAAATTTCTTTTGTGGACATTCAGGCCTCTGGAGGAAGGTGAAGGGGAGAAGCAGCTGGGCACGCAGATGCACACAAGTTCTTTATAGAAGGCCAAGGCACTTCAGCACCATGAAGCATCACCTTGGTGAGGACATTTAGTGTTTCCTCTCCCTTAACCTTTCCTGCTGCTGAAGTTGCAGCTTCAGATGAATAAAAACTGCATTCTCTGGCCCAAATTTTAAAACTCTTTACTGATTCTGGGTGCACAGCTTGATTACGGTTGGACTTGATGATCTTTGAGGTCTCTTCCAACCATAATGATTCTATGATCTATCTTTAAAAGCCTGATTTTTCAGCTGATGAGGGCCTGAAAATGAGCTATGAATGTTGATTGCTTAAGCTGGATAATCAGAAATGAAAAATTTGAAGATTGTTTGCTGATTTTAACACAATGACCTTTTTCATGAATCTATGTGACAAAAGCTCTTTACAAATACATTTATCTTGCCAGCAGAAAAGTGCTCAAAATATCACCATGTTCTATTTGGTAATAATCTTTTCTTCAGTTTAAGTGACTCCCTTTTTAAAGCTTGTGCTCAATTAAATATCACAACAGTAGTACTCAGACCACAGAGTCTCATCAGAGAACAAGGCTTTATAGTTAAATGTATTCAAGATCCCCATTTTCCAGATTTGAAGGACCTTTAATTTACAGCATTTTTCACAGCAGTGGCACCAATTCAATAATTATTTTTAAAGTCAAAAGAATGCTGCACATATTGCATAATAATAACAACTAATACAGAACATTCAACCTCAGCACAACTGTATGGAGTGAGTTATGTTGCGAGGAAATCACTAGCTTTGGTATATTTATAGCCAAGCAGCACTGTGCTGACTGCAAACAAATGTAACGGCTTATGAGCGATATGCCAACTCTTACTGCATGAAGTTAATTCAAATCCCAAGAAGCAAGAACTTTAATGGGAAAATTACGGAGAATTACTTTTCTCAAGGGCAAAGAAAAAAGGAAAGATGAAACAGTACTCTAATGTGTAACTCAGTAGAGATGCTAAACATTACCACAAGATGAGCTTTTAAGTAGCTCTTTCTGTTAAAATCAATGGGGAATCCTCCAAAGATAATTACTTTGTCCAGTAGTTAGAGGATAAAGAATTCAGCTATTAACTTAAGTGGGGCCAGGGAATTATGTCTCACAGTTCAGATCCTAGCTAGTGCACATGAAGCTATGCATTTTAGAACCTTAGCAGTTGAAGCCCTTTACAGCTTTTATTTTCTTCAGGACCTTCTTAATAGTATAGGATTAGGTCATATTACAAAATAAGGGTTTAATCTTCAGACTGACTCTGTTAATAGCGTTTTGATAGCATTGTAAAAGAAAATGACTGGTACCTCTTTCTTTGGACACTCTTTTCCTTTTGAAGAACTTTGTATGCTCTCTCCATACATTTCAAATGCCTGGTTATCCATTTAGTAAAGCTGAAATAGATTAGTCCACAGAAGACAAGAAAAACATTGAAACAAAAGAATGTTAATTCCAATATGTGCTCAGTTATGTTACAGAGTCCAAGGAAGTGACTCATCTTCTGCATAGTAACACTAATGGCACTTAGTGCAGTACCATTTTGAAGAAATGTGATGCAATACAAAATCTCTTCTTCACTGAACTACAACAGAAAGGTCTGACAATTTTCACTTTCAGATTTAACATTATTCACGTATCACATGAACCCTAAGACACAACATGACAATGAGATAGAGTCTGAACCATCAAATACTTTGGGGGGAAAAAAAAAAGCAGAGGTCATCTAGTTCTTTACCTATGCTAAGGACCTAATACATTTAAATGACAGTTTTGGCTGGTTGTGTAATCTACTTTTACAACCACAAAAACGGTTGAGGTTCCAGAACTTCTTTGGCAACCCATTTCCCTGCTTACATATTATTATTGTTAAAAAGGTTTTCACAAGCCTAAATCACTCTTGCTGCAACAGAACTGTTACATTTTACCCTCCTGCAATGGACCTAACTACGCAGGAAAAGCCCTACAAGGTGAGACCAACAGTACATCCAGCCCAGTGCTTTTTCTCCAACAGGACTTCAGGAAATGATAAGGGAGAGCATAGCCTGGGTACTATTTCCAGGTTACACCTTGCATACTTTACAGGCACACGTAACTGTTGGATGGAAGATGCTAGAGGAAATAGCCTCTCGCCGTTAGATTTCATTCTATGAAAAACTCCATGACTTAGACAAAGTCTTTTCTGAACCTGCTGATACTCCCTGAGTATCTACTCAAGGAGTAGCTACTTATATTCCCCTAAGTTTACTGCTTGCTGGTTAAAACAAAGAGAACTTCTCAGTCCTAAACAGATCTCCTACTAGCTCCTTTAAGGCCTCCTACGTTTCTGTATTGTGGGAATTGAGCAACATCAAACACACGTTCCCCTCTCCAAGCCGAAGGTCCGAGCCTTTTTATTCTCTCCCTATTAGGCAGCTCTTCTGTCTCCACAATCATTTCAGGCACTCTCCTCTGGATCTTCTCTAAATCCACCACATTTTGAAAATAAAGAATAGCAATAGACTTCATTGTTAACTGCTCTCCAAGTACTGTTTTCCACCCGTCTGTACACTTCTCTAAAAATAATTTAATATAGACTATGACTCCTTGTTCTCAGGCACACAAGTGTTAAATGTTGCTACCTGGTCATAAAAAGGAAACTAGGTTTGTGTAATACACAGTGTTTGTAATGACCTCTCCTTTTTTTTTTTTTTTCTCTCCTCCTCATTTCCTTGATATATTCTACGTTTGATTCTGTACTTCTGAACTTCTAGGAAACTGAGGTTAAGCTTATTGCCCTATAATTATTTGGTATCATTTAGCTGACTTTTTGTTAAAAGTGACTTTGCTAGTCCCGTTTCTAGACCATTATGGGACTGCACTGAGTTCTAAACATTACTGACAACTTGAAGATAACTTCAGCCATTTCTCCAAGAGCTTAGTGTTAATCCTGGTAGGCATAGTCCACTGAACACAGGTAGCTTGCGTAAGACTTATCAATCATGTTTTCCCTGTCATAGTCTGAGCTTTATCCACCACCCATTGCTGTTGATGTTTTAAGTAAAGTTATACCTTCACTGACATCATTTATTACTCTCTGCAGGGAGGTCACGGACCAAAATTTTCCTTGGTCCTCCCTTATATCACTAAGGGACTTATTGTTTACCATCATAAGCAATAAAGAACTTTTGGGTTATTTTATTATCTTTGACAGCTCTTCTTCCTTGTCTCTCATTTTTGTACTTTGAACTTTCCAAAAAGCACAGAAGTCCAAGATGACTCATCTTTAGGGACAATTCTAGCTATTTCCATTATGCTTCCTTCTTGAAGACCATTGAGAACTACAAGATGTACTACATTTATTTTCATTGTTCCATATTAGGATGTCCTGCAACTATATCTTGAATATATGTATTTTTATGAACTGCCAAACTCCTGAGCACCTTTTTCCTAGACTTCTTCCATAGGATTTTGCAAACAGATCTTTGTATTTCTCGTAGTTGCTTTTTTTCTGTTCTTCCTCTTTTCCATTGTAAAAATCTTGAAAAACTTGTAGAGAAAATTCTTGTATTAACCTTCACCTTTTGTATCAAAACCTGACATCATCCTAGACTAAAATTACCCTGGGTACTCTCTATTCAATTTATTTTTCCCAACAAATATATTTGGTTAACTATTATCTCCTCAAGGCAAATTATTCTGTCAGTTGTTTACAAAAATGTTCTTTCCATCTTATCCTTCTTGGTTTGGTGGTCTTAATTGTGGGTCAACATAACAGCACTCTGGCACTTTTCTCCTTTTATTATCATAAAGATACTTTTAACAGATTATCTCCCTCTATATTCTAGACTTCAATACAAAGATAAATATTCACAGAGAAACATATCTTCCCTCCCCTTTTTTTTCAGGAGCCACCTCTGCTTTTTTTCTGTATTAATTCATTAACAAATGAGATATCCCACCATGTAAACACTTACACTGCCTAAATTGCAACTTTGTATAGAACCTTGCACATTCTTCCATTTAGTTTCCATACAGCCTGCACTAGTATAGATCTCTTAAATGTTAAGCAGATATATTCACTACCCTGTTTTCCATATTGCTTCAGTCCTTTTTATAAAAACCCTACATCCATGGTTAGTATGCCTCTGGTCACCTTTCCACTGATAACACTTACATTCTTTTGTCATCAGTCCCCATTAATTCTAGTTTAAAGCCTTCCTTCCCAAGTTGGTAAGCCTAAACTAAAAGAAGTTCTTATTCTTATTTTTCCTTATGAGACAGAGCTCATCTCTGCTCAGCAGTGCTTTCTTTTCTGTTCTGGAAGAGCTGTGAAAGCTCAGCCATTCAAATTGGCAACAGCAGGATCAGGTCAATTAAAATTAATGAAAAGTTCTTCTCATTTCTCTTTGAACAGCAATTCTCTCTGCACAGTGAGACACCTACCAACTGTAAAGGTGACCAAGTATTTGGAGTAAGGACACAAAAATGAAAAACCATGGTAGATCACAGAATCCATGATCAAGTAAGAAAATATGCATCATGATTTTCAAGGGTTTCACAATTCCAGATATATGTAGGAATCCATAAGCATCTCTTGGAAAACAAATAGAACTGCTCTGGCAGTGTCAGAGTGACATAGGAAAAGAATTAATAGGTTCATAATAAGTGACTATGGGGTTTGCAGTTTTTCAGATTCTCCTTTTCAGACTAAACCAGTTATAAACTCTAGCCAAATTAACCCTCTGCTGGAAGCATTGTTAATCTTCATGATATCTGGAGCCTGAAATTAAGATTTCCTATATCAGCACCTTTTTGTATCAGTGTGAATACAGTGATACAGAGAGACTTGCTAAAGCAAATGGACTGTTACAGAGGAAGAGATAACTGCAGCATACAGTCATTCCATTTCAAGACCAGTATCACAATGGACTCTCTCATTAAGCCTTTAAAGGGCAAAAATCCCCGAGACAAAAATCCCATCTATTTTCCTCCCACCATGCCAAGTCAGTCTTACCACAGAGAGGATCTTCACGAGATTTAGGACCACAATACTTGTCTTCATCAAAGCCTTTACTTCCCTCAGCTCCGTTTTAGTGATATATATACACTGTAATTCAGGAAGTGCCCTCCTCATAAAAGATTTCCTGTATATGCAAATACATAGGATCACAACTACTTGTGTATATCCTTAGCAAACAGTTCTTGTAACTTGCTGAGAAACAGTGACTTTCCTTCTATCTAGCCCCGCTATTTTATTTCAGTATTTCCTCCCAGTCCTGGTCTCTGTCTTTCTGCCTGCCTTTTTGCTTTCCCACTGTCACTATAGAAGTTCAATAAAATTCCTTTTCTCTGATCTAGCCTCAAGGACAAGAACATCACTGGCATCTTGGCTATGGCAATTACTTTTGTGTAGTACTTGACTTACATATTCCGTTATTTTTCCTGAGTGGCAACTTCTTTATTCTAACTTACAAGGAAACTAAATTCCAGCTATAATTGCAAGAACTGACCAGTGAAGTTACTTTTTTCCATTGATATAAAAGGGATCAAAGCCCTCTTTAAAATACTCTTTAATGGCCATAAAAATCTTTGTAGCATTTAAAAAAAAATATTTTTATGTGAAACCAGTACTTTCCACTTACTAATAGTGTTCTATTATTTGGATTTTTGAAAATTTTGTTCTATTCTTATTGGAATTTCTATCGTTTACAACTGGAAAGTATCACTCATTTGTTGCTTAGTTTCATATGCTTAAGGTACTTTTATCTTGTGTGGTACAGCACCTCACACAGCGGACCTTATCCATGATCAAAGCCTTTCATACCTGACCAATACAAAATTAGTAAATATGAATATTAAATAATGTCAACAATACTTTTGTTACCTAGGTCTGTATACCATAAAACCCCCCAAAAGTTGTGCTGAAATTCTCTATCAAAGTACATTAAACCGGTAAAGGAGAAATATCTGGAGGCTAACAGAAACCTCCAAAGAATCTCACAAATATGGATAGCTATGAGGATTCTCCAAGGGAGAATTAATGAAAAAGACCTTCTAAATAGCAAACAAACTCTACCCTAACATCAAGAAAAGTTCTAAGGGAGCAGGAGGTGCTTTACATTTGCCCTATGCACCCCTGCAAGCAGGATACAAGGGGAATGTGGTATAACCTCTAAGTACTCTCAGGGCATCAAGTCTTGCTTTGAGCCCACTTTGCTTGTGCTACCAGCATGCCAAGCAGTATCTGGATGAATAAATCTACCTTTCTACAGCGAGCTATATAGGCACAAGCCCCTTCAAAAACCTAGCTATGATAGCTTAGGCAGTGCCACATCAGTTGTGCTCAGAGTCTGAGGTGTACTAGCTCAAACAATGCAGCATACACATGCTATGCGTAACCACCTACACACAACATCCAGAATAGTGCAAAAGTAGAGCAAATTCATCATGATCCACACTCAGACATGTGTGATGTCAGGAACAAAACCTCATCTTTCCTTGCACATCTGAATTCCTTTGATAAAATGACCACTGGCAAACAGATACTGTCTCAATACAGACAACAGTTATACCGACAGCATCAGTTGGTTTGTACATTCATGTCTCAGCTTTATAAAACCTTCTACAAGAAAGTTTTCTAGAGGAATAATTTCATTTTCTGTAGTCTGATTTCAGATCTAGCTCTTACCACTTAAGACCAATAAAATCTGCCTGAAATACATTATGACCTATTACTTATGATCTACCTATGCTCTCGTGATGCCATGACAGTCATAAAATGAAGTCATTTATTATTATCTCTCTACTTACTAATTCTTAACAGGAAGATAGGAGAAATACATGGCTGGGAGAAATACGTAGCTAATCTTCCTTCTACTTTTTCTTCTGGTTTTTATTTCGTTTCTCAGAATCAGTACCTGCTCAGGTACCTGCTTTCCTGTGCGTACCTATAAATATCCAAAGGAAAGAGTTCACTGGAAAGGCATGTTGCAATACATGTTTTGTTTACTGACAGCATAAAATGCTAGGCTACATTATATAAGCCTCAGAAGAGGTACAAAAGGCTTCTTTCAAAATATTCTGTCAATATACTTCAATTCACAACTCAAATTACTAGTTAACAGTTTTTGTCTTTGTCTCTCAATTTGCTGTTGCCAAATGGGCAAAGTCCTACTCCTCTCTCCCCTCCACAAGTTCCAGTGCTTATCAGTGGCTTTCACAAGCTAATTCTATTCAATTATGCTGAAAAAAAAAAAATTCTATTACTTCTCTGCCTATTTAGGCCAACTGAAGGATTTTACATGCTCTAAAGCGAAGAACAAAGCCAAGGAAAATGGAAGGGAGATTAGGACTTCCCAGTAACAGAGACAACCAGCTGTTGGATCAGTTCAGCTGAAACTGATTCTGTGCTCCTAAACAGGAGGCCTCTAAACAAGTGTCTCCTCCTCCCAAAGAACCACGCTTTACTAGGATGTGAAAGGGGGACAATTCAGAAAGAGTTCAGACACTTTTTGACACAATATATTTGGTAAGTTTGTGGTCAGGGAACAAGGAGCACGCAATGACATCAACTCAAGTCCTGTTAGAAAGTACAGCACTGAAAATATTACATAATTATATTATTGTTAAACCTTACTGCTTAACTTTACACATGATATTGAGCTCCCCCTGTTTCTAACAGGCCGTGTAATGAAGCGATGACTAAAATGGGCCAGAGAGTTTAGTAGTTTAAATTTTTATGAACACACGAGATTCTTCCATGAAAATGTTCACATTATTTTAATTAAATATTCTTTTAAAAGTGGTATCTCTTGTCACATATTGCTAGATCCTACTGGAAGCACTACCACTCAATTAAGCTTTGAAGTAATTAATGAAAAGAACGAGTACATACAGAAATACTGAATACAACATTTTTGAGAACACGCAGCACTGGTTCAGCTTTCAAAAAAATTTTGACCAGTGGTCAGGCTGACAAATTATTTAAATTGCACAATATTAAAATATTCTTAGATATCAGCTTCACAGATTATTATTTTTTTCTTCTTTATCTTCATGATCATCGCTTTGCTTTTGTTGGTTACTGTTATCTTCAACAAGACTTTCAAGATGTGACAAATAGTGTAAAGCCCTAGATTAGGAAAAATGAAGACTTTAACAACAGTGTATCTATTGCTATTTACATTTAACACAAAGTGATGTTGGTTTCTTACAAACAGCTTATTGGTTTGAATGGTATTATATACAATTTACATCTCTATGTCCAACTGTCCCACTTATTCTGTTTTAGAGATTATAAAATACAGTAAGGCTTTTTTAAAAAAATAAAACACTTTTTGGAACTGAAATTTTAAATACATCTTCTCAAATATAGGTGCTCACACAAACACACAGTTTCTATTAAATTATTATGGAATGGGTATTTAACATAGGATGTTAAACACTGTAAAACATTATGTCATAAAATAGCATATCAACACTGAAAGTTACTGTATTTTTAAAATTCAAGTCTTTTAATTTTACATGACAGTATAAAAATTATCCTGCAACACTGAGTTTTGTTGAAACAAGTCTTCTACATAAAAGCCTGTTTTCCATTCTGCCTTTTCTCAAACTCATTATTTCTTTAGTCACTTAGAACTGTTCAGTAGGATTCTGCTGATTTCATTAATGAAATATGCTTTTTAGCAATTATTTTCTCCACTGTAGTTAAGAAAATATTTTGTCCAATATTACAAACTTCTCCGAGTCTGATTATTTTAAAGCCCGTCCATGTGTAGCAATAATTAATCTATTGCTATAGATGAAATACAAATGTTTATTTACAAAGTACATCTCTGCAACCATTCACTAGATATTTCTCTGCTCCATGAACTGCCATGTTTTTAATTATTCACTATTGGCTTATTCTTAACAAAGTTTTCAGATCACACGACAACTCTATCCAATAATTTATCATTCTTTTTCTGCATTTTCTGAAAACAGTGAAAAGTCAGAAAATTAACGGTCACTTACTTCCGAATAGAATTAGTAAGAGGGATTATCTTAGTGTCACGCAGTTTTAATTCAGCTTCTGCTTTTTCAGAAAGCTTTAAAAAAAAAAAATTGTTAACTGAGGGAAGGAAAAGTAACTCAATATGACAGAAAACATGGAATTTTTATAGCACATTGCATTGGAAAGTATTGCCAACAACTTTATAGCATCATAAAGCAATTCAGGTTGGGAGGGACCTCAGGAGGTGGGCTCCTGCTGAAAAGAGGCAGCTATGAGGTTACGGCAAGCTGCTCAGGGCTTTATCCAGTCAAATCTTGAAAACCTCCAAGGACCGAGACCACACAACCCCTCTTGAACAACTTTTTCCAGTGCTTGGCTGTCTTCAGGGTTAAAAAGTTTCAAAAGTTTCTCCCAGTGTCCAGTGTGAGCCTCCTGTTTCAATTTCTGCCTGTTTCTCATCCTTCCATCATGCACCACTAAGACAACTCTGGCTCCATCTTCTTGATACCCTCCTCATAGGTGCAGGAAGACTTCTATTAGGTCCATCAAAACTTCTTCTTCTCCAGCATGAACAAGCCCAGTTCTCCCAGCTCCTCCCTGCCCCCCCCAAAAAAATGCTGTAGCCCCCAACCACCTAGGTGCCCCTCCACCAGCTTATTGATGTTGCTCCTGATGTGAAGGGCCTAAACTTGGATGCAATATTATAGATGTTGTCTAATAAGTGCCAGGGGATACAGAGGGACACTCAATTCTCTTGATCCATTGACTGTGCTCCTGTCCATATAGCCCAGGCCCTGCTGTTCCTCCTTTGCTGCCAGGGCACACAGATGGCTCATGTTCAGCTTGTACCTACCAAGACTTGTCGGGCATTTTCAACAGAGCAGCTCCCTAGCCAGGCAGTCCCCTGCCTGTATTGCTGCCAGGGTTTCTTCCTTCCCAGGTGCAAAGAATTGCATTTGCCCCTGTTTAATTTCATGAGGTTCCTGTCAGCCCATTCCCCCAGCCCACCCGATCCAGATGTACACGGAGCATTTCATTCACTACTAAGTATAGGACATAGGGCTTAAGAACTGTATGCAAGCAGCATTATGAAAGGTAAAATGAAATAATAAAGTCTATGAAATAATTTTGAAACAAAGTGCCACAAAATACCAACTTGCTGATGCCAAAGGAGGCAAGGATAGAGCATTTGAGAGTATCTGGCTTTTTAAAAATTTGGTACATGCCCCTGAAAGCATAGAATTAACAGGGATATTATTGGAAGACAACTTTTTCCAGAAGACAGCTATTGCTAAAGCAGCGGAGGAGAGCCCAACCGGCTCTCTTCGGGCAGGATTGCCTGAAATGCCGCCATCTCCTGGCTTACAAGCACAAGCAGTGCCCCTGCCAGCAGCAGAGACTGCAGGCTAAAGCAGCACACGGCCCCCAGTTTGCAACAGCAGCAACAAAACACAGGGAATTTGGGGCACAGCGCTCTGGATGCAAACTGGATTGAATCTGCTGGCAGTGCTCTAAGATGGCTGGAAACCAAGTCTATCAAAGGAATAACAATTTTTCTCACAAATGCACAGAGCACATTGATTTTGGCAAGATACAACCTAAGGAAACTGACTACTCACCTTTTCAAACTCTTCCTTTTGCTCAGCAGTTTCATTCTGGCTTAAACTTCCCTGAATTGCATGAAGTTTAAACAACATTAGCTTCAAAGCTTCAAGGGGCCTGTGATGATCACCTCCAGAAAAAGCACTTTCCTAAACCAAAACCCCAAGAATTTGTTGATTTTGCAGTGTACTGCAGTGCACATAAACCAAAACAAAATAAAAGAAACAACTTTTGAAGTTTCCCTGAAACAATTTAAAGGCTAATTTCTCGGTGTGTTTCCCTCTACCTATTCGTTAAAGGTCTATTTATAAATTGTACATGTATGATGCTACACTGGTTCATCTTTATGCCACTGTCTGGTCAGCGAAGTCACTGTAAATACATACATTGTTAGGAGGATGTGAAGCAACACAGAAAGGCCTCAGCCCTGGCTTCTGTAAAATAATTCAAGAATATTAAGACTGTCAGTCCTTGTAATGCTATGACAGCAGTGCTGGCACGTTTCAACATTTCATAACTGACAGAGCAAGTAAGCTTCCTTAATGATAAACATAGATTTATTCATATAATTAGCATCTACATATCTGCTCATTCTATAATCAAAAAAACAAATTAACTCCAGGGGACAAAAATTTGTGGATAATCTAGAAATACTTATGTCTAGAAATGTCTGATGATCTAGCAGAACCAAGAGAACAGGAAGCATGAAGGATGAAATACAGCGAAGCACTATTCAGAGAGAATAATTTGAATTACTCATGCACATCGTAAGGTTCTATGTCAATTAACTCCTAAGGGAAACAGAAGTATGTCCCACAGTGGAAAAAACCTTAAAGGGTAATGCTCTGTTTACTACAAGATGGGAAAACAGAAGCTTAGAGCAGTTAAGATTCAAGGACAACAGGGCAGAAAGTAAAGGAAGCATACCAGTACATAAATTAATAGTACGCCTTTCAACTAGAATACTGGGCTCAGAGCTCATCTCCCTTGTTGAGAAAAGGATAAAGGGTTCATATAATCAAAATGAAAGACTGAACAATATTCAGACTGCCAAGAAGGTGATTAATATGTAAGAATGGGAATAAAATAATGAATAATCAAAAGAGTAAATTCAATCCATGATCCAATTCCAGTGTAACAGCATAAATAATCAGAAATATATTATTTAACTTACCTCTTGAACTTGACTCATACCCAACAGTACACCAGCCAGGCTAAGAAATTAGTAGTATTTAATACGTCAATAAAAAAAATTTTCCTCTTTTACTCGAGGCAGGAAAATTATTATTCAAACAAAATGTGGAGTGTAACAGTCAAGCTATTACTAGGCAAAGCATTTTATAGTTAGATGCTTTCTTAATCATAATTATGGCCAAGGATTAGATTATAGGATTTAATAACTGTATGAATTCATCATGCTCAAATATGACTAAACTACTGCAGTTAAGACATTCTACTTTATGTATTATAGAAGAAGAAAAAACAATTTACAGGTATACCCCTTCTAATATTTACCAGTCTCTCATATTTTGGGCATAGTCAGAAATAAATACTCAATTTTACTGACCTTATTTTTGTCATTTAAGCAGTCTTCCAAGAATTTTTGTATGCTATCTGCCTTGGGGAATGGTAGAGCACTTTCCATGTCCTCACAGCACACAGGCACTGGTGGTTTGCTAAACCAACATTAAACATGCAGTGGAGAATAACAACAGGTTTATAAACTAAAAGAAGTGTTTTAGGATATAGTCATTGTGATCAAACCAGATATTGCGTCAGTGCAACACCAAGGGGGTACTGAGTAGTTCTGTCAACACTTTGGAGTATGTGAGAGAAACATTTAACTATTTTTTTCGGTTTTGCCGGTATAATCAAAACCCAAGTAGCCATAAAATTCAACTAAACAAAAAAGGAAAGGTAAGGACTTCTTAGCTGTAATTTTTTTTTTTTTTTTTACACATAGGTGTTTTTCTTACACCTAGTACTCCTCCATTAATATTCAACACCTAAAGAAAAATAGTTACCTTCTGCTTACTGACCTCCAATTCTTCTACAGTCTCTAAGGTACTTTAATTCAAAGCTAGTAGTCTCATAGAAACAGACATTAATGAAGTCTGATTTCCAGTGATGTTCTCCTCTGTAGGTATTCTGGTGGCTAGCAGGAGGTTAGATTATTAGCCTCTATTACCCATGAATACTACCACTTCTATTATCACCTGCAGGATTTTTTTTTTGAGACTTTTACTCACGTGTTAAATATTGCTAAAATTAAGCAATAGTTCAGAATGTTCTGGGGTAAAGGGAAACTGCCAGACAACACCCAGAACCTTGTACACCTAGCTTCTTAAAAACGGTAGGAAACTGAGGAAATACTAGTATTGCTTTTTAGCAATCTTTGATCCTATGAAATAACCTTTCAGTTCCTGAACAACTGAGATTTCACTCCCAAGACTGATCCAAAACTTCAAGGCCACACCACATTTTTTAAAAAAGGAACTTCCCACTATTAACTTGTTTTTCATAAACTATCGATCATAAACTAGTAAATCTGTCAATTTAAGGTCCATTAAATAATTTGTCTCTTGAAATAAATACTTCTTATATATCATTGATATACAAAGATATTATTAAAAAGCAACAATAAGTAATATTGTTAGCACGCTTTGCAAGTCAATGAGAAAGGGAAAGCAGTGCACCAATATCCTGACCTTGAAATATCAAACATTCAGCACTAGCAAGAAATCTAATAGTAAATCCTTTCTTTATGTACATGCCACAGCACCATTACTTATAATGTATATACAAAAGCAATTAAATACATGATGCATTTTCACGAACAAATTAGTCCAAAATACATGTTTACTTACAAAGCACCTCGAGCATTTTCCCATGAATATACTGCTCCTAGTATATCTGTAGTAGAAGGACTGCCATCATTTTCCAGAGTATTTGGCAAATCTTCAGTTGACCTCTCTAGACCTCTGTCAGCCTTGAAGGTAAGTAGCTCAAGCTGGTCTTCTAAAAAAAAAAAACAAAACCAAAAAACAAGGACACAATGTGTCCAACCCTCTTCAAGAGCATTATTTCCACATTACTTTTAATTTTATGTAAGACTCAGAGAAAGTTACTACAGATGAATAGCACTGGAAATGTTTTACAGAGAGCATAGCCCGAATACAACTCCTTCGGTTATCTTTGTATGGCTGTATGGTGTGTAAATCATCAGTACCAAACATGATCTGCAAGGTTCTAGCCAGGACAGTATTTAAAGTAGCCAAGCGTTTCCTTTCCTAACTTATGTAAAGGAAGTATCATATGCAGCATTCAAGATTATTTAATGGTTTTAATGCTATATAAAACAGAATTAATGTTAATTCACAATACAATGTTAAATATTACTTATTAATACTGTAAGTTCTTAGGTTTTCTTACTATTTTGCACAAGTTTTTCTAATAGCTGCTTTTACAGACACCTCAGAGAAATCATTCAACATATACATGCAAATCACATATACAATCACATATAGGGCTCACATTTAAAAATAGGTTGAGACAAGCACTCAAAATGACAGATACATTCTCATATAATTTTCTTATACCTAGCCTGTTCACAATTGGTAAAACTGTCTGTGTCAAAAAGACATAACCCTGTATTTAAAGTTCATTCTGCATACACATTAGAAAGGTATTTGCAGACATTTGTATATCCAGCATTTTGTTGCTTTGAATTCACAATATAACGAAGTTAAAATGTTGTTTATATATAACCTCTTGAAAAACGGGAGAGATCAGTATTTATGCTTTGCATAACAAAGAAAAAATATTTTTATTTTTAAATGAATAAACTTAGACAGAAGTGAAGGTAATTAACACTTTGAAATGTTAATCTCTCATATCAAAGCAAATCTCGCTGATACTTCATAATACAAAGATGGTGCTTCACCACAGGACCTCCCTGCTTCTAAAGAGCGATGGCCTGCTGCAAAGAGTAGCTAGGTGAGAGATTCCCAAGGAAAATCTTCACATAAACTGAAGACACTGGATAACCTAAATAGATGGGTTACAAATATCTCCTGATGACTGTGTAAAGTAGAGAAAAAGACTGCACAATAACTGGTATTTTTTATCAATTTGACAGGTTCATTTACACTATGTTTAGGAATCTCTCTCCCCCAAGGTTACACTTCACGGAATTTAATGCTTGAAATTCTATTAAAATATTTATGGAATTACTGTAATTATCTTGCAGTAAGGTACTAAATATGCCACTGTAATAAATACTTTGCTGTAAAAGGAATGCTTAAATATTGATTTATATATGAAAACTTACAAGTATAAAAGCTGTTTAACTTGTGCTTTGAGTCATTTGTCAAAGATGGAAGCGAATACCTCTACTGTACAGTGCAGTCAGACTAACATAGCTAGAGTGCGTTGGTTTATAAAAATGTACGTCTTTACACACATACAGTCAAAATTAAAAACCAAATTATATGAAATATAGTTACCTCTGAATGGCTTTTTAGCCTGTCTCAAAACTGAGTTATCAAATGGGAAGCATGCATCTGGACTATCATAGCTGCAACTTTCTTCTACTTTGTTATCACCTCTCAGATCCAGGCAACCATTTTGTTCAAAAACATGAGAACTGTCTTTATCTTCAGAATATCTTTTTTTCAGGATCTCAAAAGCTTGTGAAGAGGAAGCTTTGCCTTGTCCATTAAAATTTTGACCATCGCTTTCTTTAGCTGAATCAGAAAAAAGGTTGTAACTCTTAAGCCAGACTGGGTAGTCATAATTGGGAATGCTACTTATCCCCGATACACTTAGGTCAGACTTCTGACTGGTAAGCCACCTTGGATAATTCTTAAAAGGAAAAGCGTTAGACTTCTCTTCGAAAGACAAGGATCTTGAACTTTCCTTAGAGGAGACAGAATCATACCTATCGGGTGTATGCACATTGCATTTCTTTTTGCTGAAGTCTTTGTGTGGATTCTGGTGAGCAACAGCTTTCCCATTCTCCTGGAGACTGAAACTGCTTTCAGTATCAAGTAATGAGGTTTGGTAAGGGCAGAAAGATGTTTTAAGAGACTGTCTGTTCCACTCACTACTATGATGCCTTGATTTAAAAGGACTATGCTGGACAAAGGGCAGTGATCCATCTGCTGGAAATCCTAACAGATCATCCGTCGCAAGGCTAATCAAGTCTGGGTCACACTCACTCTGCCTTGTAGAGGGTGAAGCAAGAGAACCCAATCCTACGTGCTGATTAAAACCATCCAATGCTGAAAAACAAAGATATTTTACATGAATTGCTAAACTTCAAGCGTACCAAAAGGATACATTTGGATGATCTAACATGAAGTAATACTTTAAAGCTGAAATATATTCCTTACAGGGGGTACTGAACTACAGTTCTTGCAGAAGTGGTTCTGTTTCAAATCAGAATCTTGATTAAAAAAACCCAAACTTACCAGTCAAAAGTTACCCCTCCTTTCACAATACACAACATGTGCAGCTTTGAGTATTTTCTTTCTTGTTTAAGAGAAAAAAGAAATCAACATTCTACAGTCCTTTTTTAGTTTCACATTCAGAACTGTATATTTTGCAGATATGTCCTTAGTATTTCAGTCCTAACAGCAACATTTCCTCTGTGCAGTAATGTTAGGGATGACTTTCCCCATCTTGAAACTGAGCACATTTACTGGAGAAAAAGATGGCTAGAAGCAATAACTTGCAAGGTAAGTAGCTAGATAATGGGCCTATAGACCCATTTTGTGATTCTACAGAAACTTAATGTGCTGTATAAGATTGGACTTGACAGTTTTCAGGGAATTTCATAGCATTAAGTCCTTTTTTTTTACTGAAACAATGAAGCACTTTGATTCACAAAATTAGGTTTTCCTCAGCTAGTACCTGAGGTTATTTTTTCCTCACTTTCACTGTAGTATCACAGTAAGTGAAATCTGTATATTACAGACTATCGTAACATACAAAACATATATGCAGACGAGCTAATATGTGAACAGAGCTAATGAGACTTCTGCAAAGGACAGCAATGGAGAAATTTCAGAGTAAAATGTGAGGAGATTATATCTTTCATAGAACAGTTTCTCATTTTTAGTGATAATCAGAATGCTTATTTTTGTTTGGGAAATCAGTTCAACATAAGTAGAAAGTAGTTTGTATTAGAAAAATATAAACCAGAAGCTAAACAAAGCTAAAAAACAATGGCCTTAAGAGAATGAGAGGAAAGGTGTGAAGCTGGAGGAAGGTTATAGGCTACAGTGAAGAAAAAAAGCCCTGAATAATACAATATGCTACCATAACTGTCCATGCCAATGCAACCCAGGAAAGCATGCTTTCTCAGGTATGAAGTCTGCCTGGACTTAGGACTTTGTTATTTTAGATGTAATGGACAAAGCATGTGCAACATAAATTAGCTCAAGCAGTTATCTACCCTAGATCTTCTCATGAAAGTTCATATAAACAATTAAGTATTTATTTATTCAAGTTAACTAACAAGAGCCTATTCAAACCAATATACATTACCGAGTTGGGTTAGACTTCAGGCCCAAAAGTACATTACATAAAAAACAACGGATAAGAGGCAAATTTTGTTCTACGCCAAAGCAGTGTTTAAGGGAAGTCCTTCAATTAATTAGATTTTGATGTTACTTACTCTGGAAAGGAAACTGAGATTTTTTTTCAAGACTCAGGTTTAAGCAATGATTTACACTCTCTTTAGTATATACTCACATATAGAAAATACAATTTCTATTCCATACTCTGTAATTTATTATTGCATCTATGAGCGTGGTTGTGAATTCTCACCAATCCACCAAGCATTTACGAAAAAGCATTACAGAGAATGACAAACATTGCTAACCATGATCAAGCATCATTTGCTATACCATAAAGAATTGCAAGCAGTTGTGCAGCCAGTATTCCTTCAACAAAACACACCTGGTGTGAGACAAGGACTTGCAATACCATAGGCAATGAAAACAAAAACAAAAGAAAAGAACAGCAAACACCAAAACTTATTAAACATCTTTGCAGAGACATACCATGTTTTTCTTTGGCATGATGATTTGAAAACTTAACTTTTTTGGGAGTGCTGTGACATATGCAAATTTTTCCAGTGCTTATTTCTGAAGATGTGAGACTTAAATTGAAATCTTCAATATAAGCTTCCAAAGCCTCAGATGCAGAGCTGTAAAGCTTGTCCTTGTAGCAAATCAAACTGTTTGAGTATGGATTATTGCTGTCAATGCTATAGCTTGTTAAAAGAGAAGATACTGCTGAATCAGGAGAGCAGGCACTGCTTTCTTTTATTGAGCTTGTCATGGTTTTTATCCAGGTTTGTTAGAATCTTCACTCATCTTTTTAATCAATCTAAATGGAAGAAAAAACACAAGTGATCAACTGCACTGAAGTGTCTTCTCAAACTGTAATATATCTAGAAATTTTTACTTTTATTCTATAATTCATAGTATTTTCCTAAAACCTGCTATTTAGCTATTCAGCTTGCTGCTTTTCAAATAAGTTTGTCATACATATGTGCCACTCCTAGAAAAGTCAAAGGCAGAAAATAAAAGCTCTGGGAAAAAAGATAATAGCGACACTTTAGTAGTGGGGAAAAAAATACGAGCACCAGAAAATCCAGCTCCTTGCTAGTTCTAGAGGAACCTCAGTGTCTCGCTTTTGCAAGAGGAGAATTTCATGTAGGAATTGCTGACATTTGTCACCAAACATACGATTCAGCATACTTCATACACAGAAGTATCATAATTTTGATTTCAGAACCAGCACAAAATAGTAGCGTTCATGGACCAAACCAGAAGTAGCTTAGTATGAAAAAAATAAACAACTTGATGTAACAAGACTAGGAAGCCATTACCCTTGCAGGTGTTTTTATATAACCAGAATGGGTACACACAGCAAAAGAATTTCGCAAGCCACACGGGAGCACTTAGAATTGCCCTATCTTTGCAATTTAGTCAACTCAATCCAAGCTCCCTTTGTAACCCCACAAACTGTAAATTGAAGAGTTGGAAGTGCAGGCTGGTTCCAAACGCTTTAATGAGGACGATCAACGTCACCGAAAGAAACTTAACAGTTCATTTCATCCCTGTAGGTAAAATATCATTCAGAAAATCTGTTGTGTGAAGGAAACAGGTGCTGTAACAAACAACAGAGATTAATAACTTTGCTATATGCTATATCGCATGCGTACAAGGATCATCATACAGTAGCAGCACAAGGATTTATATACAAAAGGCACAGCGGAGGCCAGCTCTTCCAAGGCCGGAGTGGTTTGCCCTGGAAAGCCGAGGAGCCGGCTAGGCACCGGCCGGAGGGCAGCGCGACCGGCACGGAGACCTCCTGGAGGCCCACCCTCACACACCACAGAGGCAGGGCGGACCCGGCCGTGGCGGGCACCCCCAGCCCCTTCTCCCTCACAGGACGCAGTCAGCGTGAGAAAAAGAAGCGCCCAAAGCAGCACACCCATACGGGTGCGACACCCTAGCTCCTTCCTACCCGAGCACCCCAACCCACAACAGGCGCTCCTCTGGGGTTTGCCGCGCAGCGAATTTGAAGGGACCGCACCCCTTTGTAAAATGGCGGCGCGCAGGCGCAGTGGTGGCCGCGCAGCC
>NW_009602521.1:428-5604 GCF_000690535.1 Cariama cristata | reverse complement strand
TTTATAGCCCGGGCAGGAGGCGTTGCCCGTGCTTTTCGTCACCCCTGACAGCCAGAGCCAAATTCCAGAATCATCATTTTTCTCTCCTCGATTTCACGTCTTTTGTCACATCCCACTAGACGCACTACGGCACACACAGGATCTTCTGCTTCCGCTTTAGTTCCCAGCACCCGTCGTGATTCAGACCGAAGGCTCCTTGCTCAGGGCTACGTTTTAGCATTTCACTGTTGCACCTGAGACGCAGAGGTGCCCACTCCAGCTCCACCCCACTGCTTCTTCATGAAGTAACACAGGTGAATCCTCTGCGATATGCCAAGTCGCCCACAAGTGCCTTATATCACTAAAAATCTACAAATCCATTTATTGCTTTTTTTAAAGTGTCTAAAGCCAACGAAAGCTGCTGACTTAAGAGCTCTGCGCATCCATAATCTTTATATGGGCCAACCCAAAGTCAGATGGAAATTTTCCCGTCAGGACCTCTCTCCCAGGACAAGCACAGACCTGGCGGTATTTGTGCACTGATACTGTATTTGGCAGAAATCTTGTAGCTCAAAAGAGAAGAAACTCTGGTAATTTCTGCTTACGTACTAGTCTAGGGTGAATCTCTCTGGAGGGACTGGAAAGTCCCTACAACAGTGGTTTTTCAGTCAGGTTAAAAGGCAGATGCCTGATGTTTCCCAGCGGCACCTGCTTTGCTGCATCACCTTTCACAAACTTCACAGAAGCAGTCTGTGACTTCTAAAAGATTTGTAGAAGGTAAACAATTCTGTGCCACAATTTCTTCTATCTCATTGTTGAGGCAGGTCTTAATGCTTAAATAATCTAAATCAGAGAAGGATTGAAACTGCATTAGACACCCACTGCTAGGACAGGTTACAGGCAATTTGTGATGGGAAGAGTGTGATCAATCCTTGTCAATGCTTATGCCTGCATGCAAATATGCTTTTTCCTACAGATTTGTAGTTGCAAGAGAGCAATGCTAATGTTAACTCAGCAGGACCAGCATCGCCTGTTTCAAACGTACTGATGGGCAAAGCGCAACACGCAGGGCAGTGAGGGGCAAGGACACTGCGACCACCTCCGGAGCAGAGGGTTTGAACAGGACAACGCAGAAGAGATGTACAGAGATGAGGGAATGCAGCCACCCCGACAGCCACGCCTGCATCATGCTATTAAGGGATTGAGCATAGTGATTATAGTAATGCAGCTGGACAGGTATTAGCGTGAAAAAAGCAGCAGAGAACCAGGAAGGGAGACACTGGACTGTTTTATTCTTTGTCGGGGAAAAAAAAATCCCTTTACTGATGTGGCGCCAGCTCTTGCAGTATACAGTGGAAAATCGCACACCCAAGCTGATGGCCTGCTGGCTCCAGCAGTGTCATTCCTGGATAAGAGAAGTTACTTTATCTTTTAGCAGAGGTGCCTGTGAGATAGTGAGTTACAGGGATTAGGAACCCTTGTGTGTTTTCTCTCCTGTTGTGATCTCCTTCCTTCCCGGGGCCCCTCTGGCTGTTTTCACATTCTAATACACTTAACTGATTCCGGAGTTGTTGAGATGTTCCCAGAGCCTCACCCTTGGTAATTCATAGTGCCTCCTTTCTTTCGTCTGTTCCCTGAAGGACACAATAACAACAACGCTTTATCTGCATCACTGTTAGATCTCAAGGACTTAATAGGGAGTCACGTTCTCTTTCTTTAGCAGCTGCGGGAGAGGTGGTGTGATTTTTCTGGGTGGCCATCGAGGAAGCAGCTTAACCAGAAAGAGACTCCAGATCCTGTTAGTCGAGGGCTCTAGTCTCTGGGCAGCACTGCCCCGGAACTGATTGGCTTCAGATTTGGATTTTTGACTCCCCAAGCTGCAAAATCTGGGGATCTGGAATGCACACGTGCCCCATCCCTCAGAGAGCTGGGGGAAAGGAGGGGACCTGGAGCAGCCCACCGCTGGCAAACGGCAGAGCGTGCAGATGACTGTGCTCAGCTTGCAGCGCAGTCCTGGGGCAACCTGGCAGGGTGAAGATCAGGGTTCCTGCTGGCCCGCTTCCCTCCGTAGCGGGGGGTACGGGATTACCCAACAGCCGTCGTGTGGGAGCTGCGCTCAAGAGCCATCCCTCGGCCACCCCTGTTCTGAGTTCTCCCAGATGTGCTCGCTTTGCTCATGTTTGCTCTAGCAAACACCCTCCTGCTCCAGGCAATTCCCATGTTGGCCGTGAGCCCCTCACGTGGGCCAAAACCTGTGCTGTGAGTTCTGTCCCCCCACTCAGGTCACCCTCACGTTTTAGGCAAAGTTACAAGCCAGCCTGAAGGTGACAACTGCCCTAAAAGGAGGCAAAGCCCTGCCACAGCGCCACAGGCAGGGAACACCGGGATTTAGGGCTTTTCTTTCTGTATTACCACGACCTCAGCCCACGTTTAAGCTCTTTCATTACAGCTGGCACAGGAGCCTAAGAGGAGACCTGGAGATTGTCCTGCAGTATCAGCTTTTTCTGGTCTTTTCCAATCAATGTTCTTGCCAGTCAGGTGCTGCCCTGACCTCTGGCTGAGCTCCTCAACAATAGTCCCCAAACCATCCCCACTCTTACATGAGGAACCCTTAGCACGAAGTTCCCCTTGCACCAGCTCTGTTGACAAGGCATGGTTATACAGAGGAGCATGCACCACTTCAGCTCTTTTATGTTACCAGAAGAATTCAATCTCCCAGGCTCTCCTGAAACACTCACCCACAATAAATTCCCTTGAGATAAAAAAAAAACCAAACCCACATCATAATGTTCAGGAGATGGTATCAGAGTCTGTTCCAGCAAGAACCATGCCATAGATGCTATCTCTCCCTCAGCTGTGCTGCAGGGGGAAAGAATGAACTGAACTCCTCCAGTTCGCATAGGAAGGGAGGTGAAATTACACGTTAGGAGTGGACAAGCAGTGCACAGCGTAACCCAGTGTGGTGAGGGCTGGCGTGAAAAGGCCAGGGTCAGTGTGTTGGATTTGCCTCAAACAATAGCACTTAATTGTGCTTTTAATGTCATGAATAAGAGCTAATTAGGAATCATTTGGTTTCCCCTGTGGGCCAGCTTCTCCTGAGTGCCTTTCACAGCAATTCACAGCTCAGTAGAAACTAGGATGCAACCCTGGGACAGATGTCTCCTGCAGGTAAGGGATGGCAGGCACAGGCTTTATGCCTGCTGACAGGTCTGCTCTCTAAGTTTGAACACCACCAAAATGGCTAACAAACGTACCAAGGTGTGGAGTGAAATACTCTTTGTTTCCATCTTAGCTGCTGATTCTTTATCATCTGCTAGGACATGTCCTGACAGCCCGCACCCACCCTCCCTTATCTGTAAAAAAGCGATCCTAGATGTGTTACGATGAAAGGAAACTTCATGGTGTGTGTGCCATGGAAACTCCCTCTGGGCAGGCTCAGGGCATTTAGCCACCAGCCAGCCAGCCCAGCCGAGCCAAGGCTGGCCCCCGCTGCAGGGTGATGGGTGATGCTCACCCTGTCTGATCCCCTCCTGCCCGCTGTGCTGCCGGCAGGATGGAGGAGAGTCGGGCAGCACGGCCGCGGCCCTTTGGCTATAGAAGGGGAGGAGGCAGCGATGGAGGGTGAGGGACTGACTGGAGGGAAGACAAGGGGAGGGACTCTGCGTTGTCCTTCTCTGGGCTCCAGACTGGGTCCTGCCAGTGGTGACACCGGACCGTGCTCTGCCTGTGGGACCCCGCAGGCAGCCCCCACCGGCAGCCCTGTGTCGGGGCCACACGGGGCTCTCCACAACCGCTTTTCTCCTCTCGGTGAACGTGGAAGATGGTGATGCTCCTCCATGTTGGCCCTTGCCCCAACCTGTATGGAGAGCATCAGGCGAGGCCCTGGCCCTGCGTCATCTGGTGCTTCACAAGCCACCTCCACCAGTGAGCACCTTGCTGGAGCACAGACCTGCTCCCCGGCCCGAGACCCGCTCTGCCTGTTTCGGCACAAGGAGATCCCCTGACGAGAGTGATTCCCAGTGAATCAGCTCTGCGAACGCAGCCAGTTCACACGCTCTGTTGTTCAGCTGCTGGAGCAGCTCAGCCAAGGGGCTGGGCAGTGCAGAGTGATGCAGGTATCTCTGCTTTGCTTCGGGGATCACAGACCTGTCTGGCACTGGACCATCTTTCAACAGATCGTTCAAGCTCTTCCCCCCCCACCCCATCCTGCTGCAGTTATTCTTCCTCGCAGCCACCCAAGCGCTGTGACCTCCCATCGTGCTGTCAGCTCACCCAACCGAAGGCTGTCTGAGCACTGCTTCTCTGCTGGCATGTTTTAGCAATAAAGATCCCGAATAGCTTTTGATCACAACCAGTCTTGTCTCCAGGGCCTGGCTCAGCCCTTCTGCCCCTGCTTAGGGACAAGGAACCCATTCCTGCAAGCTCAGCGCTGTGAGCAGCTCGGCTCCCTCTTACCCTGAAAGGGCCCTGCAGTGACATCCCAGCTCATATGCTCCAGCTCGGGCTCAGGCCAGTAACAAGATGCGGAGCCATGGACCAGAGGTGAGGATTCCCTGGTCTGGAGCCCAAGGGACAAGCTGCTCCGCAGTGTGTGTGGGACCAGGGCTCTCCCTGTGACTCTCTCCGGGCTGCAGTCAGAGGCACGACCAGAGTTGGACCGGCTGGCGAAGGGAGGACAGACGGACAAATCAGTGCTTGTTTTACTCTAGACAAAAGAGTATTTTTTGTGTCTGAGCAGAGCCAAACTCCCAAGCTATCACGAATTGCCTTAGCTCTATCTCCACAGCAAACTCCAACCTTTGAAGTTTCCCACGTTATTTTTTCAGCGTCTGTCTTCCAGATAGCAAGCAGCTCTTGCATTTCCTCATGTCTCATTCTGTCGGTGTGGAAATACGATCACACCCTGTCTGTTCATTCCTCTCCCCTTGCTGAGCAGGGCAGCGCAGGCAGGGGGTTGCACATGCACTTTCCCGTGCTGGCTGTAGGCAACAACCAGCGGCTCCCACATTCATTCTGTGCCCACACCCGCGGCACCTACAGTGACTCCAGGCCAGGGATCCAAGCCACAGATGGGAACCCCGGCTTGGGGACACCTGTGACGCTGGCAGCGGGGTGAGGCAAGTGCTGGCATCAGCCTGGAGACACTCGTGCTCACACAAGGGCAGGAATCGCCTTTTCCTCCCTGCTCTGGGGTGCA
>NW_009602521.1:0-319 GCF_000690535.1 Cariama cristata | reverse complement strand
TCGGGTCCCTCCCGCTGCCGGGGCTTGTCCTGGCCTCTGTGCAGAGCCACCGCACGCACACACGACACAGGAGGATGGGCACGAGCGATGGAAACAGCCCCCTCGGACCGTGCTTTTCCAGCGCTCTCCCCAGGGGAAGCCCCTCTCCCCAGGTGGGACCCTGTCTCTCGCCTTGGTCCCCTCTGGAGGAGGGCTTTGGCGTGGCCCCTCAGGTGGGGTTTGCCTCGTGTTCTGGTCCCCTCCCGCCCTCGCTTTCTGTTGCTCCCTGAGGGCTGATGGTTGCGGTGGCTGTTGGCTGTGCGAGGGCAGCGAGGGTCCC
>NW_009602520.1:2616-3807 GCF_000690535.1 Cariama cristata | reverse complement strand
CCTCGGGGTCTGCGCAGGGTCGGCGAACGCCTCCCCAAGAGACCCCGCGCACGGAGGTGGCGGTAGCAGGCACAGAAGCGTCCCGGTACCCCCGTGCTCTCCCAACCGCCCCCCGGCCCCGGCAGGGGCCTGGCTCCCCGGCAGCGGAGGCGCCCGCCGGCGCAGGGTTCTACATGACAAACGATGATGAGACAGCACATGAAATCGTGGAAAATGAGCTTTGATTTGTCATGTCTGTATTTTCTTTGTCTGCTAAAAGCCATGGCCGCGTTAATCACCGTGTTGTTACGGCTGAGGTTGCTCGGCGCGTTACGGGGAGCGCTCTCAGGCACAGGGTACGGTATAAGGCCCTGCCTGTTAATAATCACCAATTAAAGCTTCCAGGCTTACAGGTGGGAGCGAGACAGAGACAAGGTAGCATTTATTTGTCTACTGAGAAGAAGAGGGTTGAAGGGCTGTGTTTGTGTCTCAGGTTTGAAATGGATCTAGTGGCTTTTTGGCTGGCATCCCGGGAGAGTCTGAATTTTGCTGCCGTTTACTGCTAAATTTGGAGCAAGTTCATCCCTCAGCCGTGAGAAGCCAGAGCAGCGTTTTCAATGAGGACGTTCCCTTGTCTGCCCCTCTCAGCTCTTGACGGGTTGTCGCTAGATAAGATTCAGGCTTTTTTTTTTTTTTGTCCTGGCACGGAGCAAGTCCCTCAGACAGGCCCAAGAGACAGTTAGAGAGCGAGATGCTAATTTCTTTTTTCCTGCTCCTTTTCTGAACGTGTCCCAGTATGAGAAGCACTATCCATCAGCTTATCCTGAGTATCTGTTAGGCTGTTATCCTGCTACGCCCTTAGGACGAGGAGTCAAGATAGGGTTAATCTTTAGATTAGTTTGCTGTTTTATGCAGTAGCCGGGAGAACAATATAATTATTGATGCATGAAACCTCTTGTTGAAATAATACTCACCTGCAGCATTCCCCCAACCCTTAAGCCAGCACGGGAGCCAGCCAGAGACCAGTGACTGCCTGGCTTTCCAGCGATACTCGTATCGCTGGTGGGAGGCTTAGAAAGGTGTATTTTAGGGAAGCTGAAATAAATTTGGCAATGAAAGTTAGGTTCCCGTAGCAGCTCTCGTTGAGGACATTGGCACAATGCAGGCAGCTTCCTTCTGAGGGGGCAGAGAGCGGCGGGGGGGGAGGTGCCA
>NW_009602520.1:0-2585 GCF_000690535.1 Cariama cristata | reverse complement strand
TACCACTCCCATGGCCGCCGGCGCTGCTGGAGCAGCCGTGGCGGAGGTGCGCTGGGCGGCCGTGCTTCCCCTTGCAGAAGCACACGCACTCCTCTGATGAGCGGCGGTGGCGTCTGCGGGCTCAGCTTCCCCAGCACTGAAGTTGCACCTGCAAAACGGGGGTGAGGTTTGCTGAAGCGTGGCCGTGACCGAGGACCGCAGCCCCGCTTCGTAGCTGCGCCGCTGTAGGCATGCGCGAGGAGCTCTCGCCAGAGGTTGCAGCCGACGAGCGACTTTCCCCACGCGCGCTCGGAGAGGAGCCCGTGCCTGCTCCTCACCCAAAGCCAGGCTGGGTCCCGACTGTTCTGGTTCCCCCCTTCGCCTGTGAGGCTCGCTCTGAAATAGCAGCAGATCTGCCTGTAACCAAACCGCCCTTCGGAATTAACCTAGCCTGCCTCTTCCTTCCTCTCGAATACGTAGGTCCCCCGAGCATCCGAGCGATGAAGAACATAACAGCGGTAGCGGGTAGGGACACTTTCATCAACTGCAGGGTGATCGGGTACCCGTATTACTCCATCAAGTGGTACAAGGACTCTTTGCTGCTGCCCGATAACCACCGCCAAGTGGTCTTTGAAAATGGGACTCTTAAGCTGATGGATGTCCAGAAAGGCATGGATGAAGGAGAGTATCTGTGCAGCGTGCTGATCCAGCCCCAGCTCTCCATCAGCCAGAGCGTCCACGTCACGGTGAAAGGTAAGCGGGTGGAGAGGCTTTCCCTGGATCAGATGGAGAGGCCGTCCAGGTTGCGTCGAGCATGTCTCTGCTGCGGGACGGGGGCAGAGAAGTGTCGCACAGGGGACTCCGTGGCCAGGCGGTGGCCGTGCTCCGCGAATGCTGCTCCGATGGGAGCTCAGCTCCCAGCACGCCAGCCCCCGGGAGCTGGCTCAGCTCCTGCCGGAGCGGCTACCTGGTCCTGCCTGCGTGCCTGCAGCTGCCCTGAGCCACGCCGTATCCATTTCCCGTTACAAGCGATGGAGCAAGGATTTACGGTGTAAACATAACGTATTAAAACATCTAACCTTTGCTTGGATCATCTTCACCAATGTTTTTCTCTGTGTGTTAGCTTTTAAAAAAATAATACTCTCCGTCTTCCAAGCGCACAGAACATCTTAAAAGCTTCTCCAGGCCATCAATTATTCAGCCCCATTGAGGGAGCTATCAGTCCTAATGAATTGAGCCGGATGCATTCCCTCCCAGTGACTCGCTGAGATTGCGCTGCGAGTGTGCGGTGCTCCCCTATCTCCCGTCCTCAGAGTTGTCGGGTCGTCTCTGCGCGTCGCCAGCTCGGTGTTTGCAGTAAATCATTTAGACAAACAGAGCCGCGCTGGGGACGGAGCTGGCCAATTGTCTTTCTCTGTCTCACCCAGTAGAGTATTTATGGACTGGATTTTACTCTGATCCCCCTCCCTCCCCTCCCATCCACCATTTTCTTATTAGGAATCGGGTTAGCAAGAGAGTGCATCAAGCTGATTATAGATGCTACGGCTTGATTAGCTAATGCTCTTCTCCAAGGCTCTGCAAAGGGAAGAGTGGAGTGCGGATAACCTGTCCCAGGGCGGTGTGGGGAGGGCTCCTCTCCCCTCAGGTCTGCGATGCAGGGCATGGCCAGCCCTACTTGCCTCGCCTTATGCAAAATCCCCATCTGCGTGGGAGCCCCAGGGCTCGAGAAGAGGCCAGAGCTGAGTGAATGCTGGTCTTCTCCTGGGCTGAGCGGGACGGGCAGGGCTGGTGTGGAGAAGGGCATCTATAGGGACATGTGAAGTTAAATAACGGGATTCACTTTTTGTCGGTCATGGGGAGGTGCCATCGGAGGATGCAGGATGCCGAAGTTCAGCCAAGGATCTATATGTTCTGGGAAGCAACCGCTAGTGAACCCTTCTGAATCCAAATTTACCGCTTTGATTAACGGCCACTGACAGGCTGAGGAAGGCAAGCGGGTGGAAGCGCGGTGTGGGCCGGCGGCACGCCGCTGTGCCGCAGCCAGACGTCTTCATTCCACCTGCAGCACGGCTGCCGGAGATTTACACCCAGCCCCGCTTGCTGGATTCCTTATTTACTCTGGCCATCAGATAAAAGGTCTGTGGAGAAGAATTGCGACGGCCCTAGCAGACAGTCGGAGCCAAGCTGCGTGGAGCGGAGTGAATAAATGTAACTGCGTAGAGCAAGGAGCGCAGGATGGTGTGGAGCACCGTAAAGCTTTTATTGCCACAAGTGCCTGGCGACCACATTAAGTGCCACGAGTGAGTTATGCAGGTCTGTCTGAGCAGGCGGTAGTAAAAGCTTTACAGCTCCCCTCCGGCGCCGCTGCCCCGGGGAGCGGGGATGTGCAGGCAGCCCCCAGCCCTGCTCGCCAGGCATCGCCCCGAGTCGTGCTCCCCGTCTCGTGTGGAGGGAAACTCCCGCCTGGGTTTAGCTGCTGCTGCTTAGCCCGGGGACCCCAGGTCCCCCAGGTCCCAGCTTCAAACCTCCCTGCTCCTTAGGGCTTCTGCGGCTGCCCGGGGATGCTGCTGGGGCCTCTTCTCTGTGCTTCCCTGGCAGCGTGATCC
>NW_009602519.1:908-1138 GCF_000690535.1 Cariama cristata | reverse complement strand
CTGCCGGTGGCCTCCCAGAGCCGTCAGCTGATGCACTCCCCCCTTCCGAGGGGGGCAAAACCAGGGGGGGACAATCAAAACCATTTGGGAGGGTCAACGGGGGAAACCACCCTGCACGGGTCTGCGGCAGAACCTGGGCTGTGCCATGGGGTGCAGCGGGTACCGCAGGGAAAGGCACCCAGCTCTGCCTGGGACGCGAAGGGGGGAGATGTCCCCACGATGGAAGGCCC
>NW_009602519.1:490-782 GCF_000690535.1 Cariama cristata | reverse complement strand
CAGAGGGACAGGCAGCCCTGGGAACAGCCGGGGCTCTGTGCTAAGTTGGCCCTGGCATCCTCCCTGGCTGGAAACCACCACCGCGCTCCTGCCCTCCGGCCACAGCAGGCAGCTGCCCGTCTCGGGAGCGAAGGGAGGGATGCTCACCACCACCCAGCTCCCCTAATGACCTTCCCTTGCATCCCAGCTGGGTCTCAGCCTTGTTTTAGCTCTGAACCAGAAGCCAAAAATTCACCAGGAGGAGCTGGGAGAGAGCACAGGGTACAAACTGGTCCCTGCGAGCCCTTCTGCC
>NW_009602519.1:0-364 GCF_000690535.1 Cariama cristata | reverse complement strand
TGCCGCGGTCGGCCGTGCCAGAAGCCGGCGGGAAGAGGCAGCACCGGGACAGACGGTGATTTCCTGAGTTTGTGTGCAAGGACTTGGATAACCCCCAGTAAATCCCATGGTGGGTCCCTGCCGCAACCAGGAACAGCCCATCCAGCACCGGTGCTTGTATATACACACCGAAACACGGCATCCCGGCAGTTCTCCGGCTAGAGGGAACTCCTACACCTGCGGCACGACGGCGTGGACACCCCCAGCCCCGTTTCACACGTGCCGCCGGCGTGCGATGCGAGGCAGCCTGGGGCATCCACGATGCTCACCCTGCCCCGGCACAGGTCGCGGTACGCTCGGCACAGGCACCTCGCCACGGGCCGGC
>NW_009602518.1:8805-13766 GCF_000690535.1 Cariama cristata | reverse complement strand
GCCCATGCTGTTTTCCTGGCAGCATTCCCTTGCTGCCTGTCTTTCCAAGAAGGGAGGAGAAAGACAATGGCTCCCTCCAGAGCATCTCCGGCGATTGCGCCATCCAGGATTTGCCCCAAACAATAGCAGCTGCTCCCAGGCAGCAAGTGGGGAATTTCCCTGGCTGAGGTGGGGTTAGGCACCCTGCGTATCTCCATTCCCACAGCACCTTTGGCTGCTGGTTCCCTCGTGTCGCATGTGCTCCTCTGGCTTGGAGAGGGAGCAGGGAAGGGTGGCGAGCTGAACAACAGAAGGGATGTGGAGATAACCCTGCGGTCTCCTCCGCTTTCAGCCTGAGGGAGTCTAAAACGCAGGGACGACCCATGCCCTAAGTTTTTTGACACGTTCCCAGGCCAGGAGATGGCACAGGATCTTTCTATCTTCTTTGCAAAAGAGCAAACCACAGCATGGTAAGGCAGCAGGATGTCAGGCACAACAGCAGAAGCAGGGATCCACAGCCTGGTTGTCTGGCACCTCCTACGGTCTTTCTTCAGCCCCAAAGCCAGATGCTCGGCAGGACAGCACGGGAATGGAGCATCAGGCTGGGATCCCCCAGCCTCGGCCCTGAGCACTGGAAAAGCTCTGTAAGTGGGGAAGCCCCTGCGCTCCCACTCACCTTCTGCTGTGCAAAGGACCCAAGGGAGCGGGCGGGCTGGGGAAGCCCCTGCAGCTCTCACATGCCCCGGCAGCCGGGGTAATGCCCAGGCTCCTGATGCTGCGGGGAGCAGGGTGGGTTAGATCACATGAGACCTCAGGTGCCCGCAGCAAGAACAAATGTTTATTAGAGTGAGTGTTAACTCTCCTCACCCCACGCTTATTCTGATGGCATGTGGGAGTTCCAGAGGATGCTCTGTCCACCGTACAGTGTGAAAAGGAGTCCTCTCCTGCTCCTTCTCTGTGTAAGCTGGAGACCCCCACAAGTCAGACCCATAGCAGGGAGGGGAAATTCAGTCCTGCTGCTGGGCACAAATACTAAAAGAAAAGCCTCCCGTGTGTAGTGCTCATAGTGCCACCTTCTTCCCTCTGGGAAGGCAGCCTGAGGCCAACAAAACTTTTCCAAAGAGGAGCGGAGGGGGGAATATGAGTGTCCCAAAGTGGCTCTGCTCCCACTGAACTGCAGGCAGGCAAGGTCCCAGCGGGCAGCAGTGCAGAGCGAGGAGGCAGCCCAACGGGCCAAAGGAGTCCAGCCGCTCATTCAGAGCACACAACAGGCTTCCCTGAGATCTTCAGGTCATCGAAGGGCAGCAAGGCGAGGAGCTGTAAAGGCCAAGGGTGTGGACATGTAAGGATCTAGGGTCGTGTCTCCACTGAGCTGGCCCAGACTTGTCCCCCGCCCCAGTCCTGCAGCCTTCCACCTCCCCGGGGATGTGTCAAGAAACCCTGTCTGGGCTCTCCCTAGGGCTCAAGGCAACAGGCAGTCATCCCATGCACCCCCAGAGCCAACACCTGCACCCTATAGGGGAGGATGGGCACGGCTAGAATCTCCTAGGAGCTCCCCCCCAAATCGTCCCACTCCTGCACCCCTCAACGCGCTTGCAGAGCCGCAGACCTCCCCCCATGCAGACTCACGTCATCGTTGCCGTCAGCCAGGTCCTGGGCTGTCTCGTTCTCCATGTTCCTCAGTAGGGTGTCAGCCCCGGAGTGTGAGAGGATGGCAGCGATGGCAGCATCCTTGCGGCCCACAGCCAGGTGGAGTGGGGTGCACCCGTTGTACATCTGGGCATCCACGTACGCCCCATTGCGCAGCAGGAACTGGACAGCCCTGCGGTTGTGGCACTCCACGGCCAGGTGCAATGGGGTCTTCCCGCTTGTGCCCTCCTGCAACCCGCAGACCACAAGGGCATGGGTGCAGGGTCCCCTCAGATGGGCCCTGCAGCACCCACCCGCACCCCCTCGAGAGGGTGCAGAGTGGGCAGTCCCCACCCTGACTGCTGTCACAGCACCCAACAGCCCCTCAAGGACTGTTTCTCTCTGCTCCCTCAGTGCTTCCAAGCCCCACAGCAGGCCAGAGGGAGCACCCAAGGGAGCCACGCACCGCTCCCACCCTTGCCCAAACATCGCGCCATGCCCAGCCTTACCTGAACATCAATGTTGGCGCCGCTCTCCAGCAGCAGAGACATCATCGGGATGTTCCCCTTCAAGGTGCTGATGTGCAGACAGGCCAAGCCTGGGATGGGGAGGCAGAAGAGAGCGCCACAGTCAGCCCGGACCATCCTGAGGCATGCCAACCCCAGCCCCCTGCCCGCTTTGCTGCGTTCCTGGATCCCTGCACACACAACTCACAGTCTCTGCCCTGACCTGGCCACCAGCTCCGCATCAGGCTTCCCCCAGGTCTCACCTTGCCAGTTCTGGAGCTGCAGGTCCTGGTGGTGCTCATGGGGCTGGGCTGTGCCCTCCGGCGGGGCTGTGCCCTGCAGCAGCTGCTGGGCACACCGCAGGTGCTGCTGCTCGCAGGCTAGGTGCAGCGGGGTGTTGCCATTGCGGTCCTGCAGCTCCAGGTTCACTCCCTTGTGGATCAGTGCCTGGATCACGCTGGGCTGCTCCAGGTACACGGCGAGGTGGAGCGGGGTCTACAGAGAAGATAGGGACAGAAATTAAGAAAGGGAGGGGAATGCACCACAGGACACCAGGTGTGATGAGCCACGCCAGCCTACCATAGCCAGCCTGGTGGCACCGGCCAGCTGCCATGCAGGAGCCCACCCCTGTCCAAGGGTTAAGCATGGCTGACACCGGAGGGGGTGCAAATGGCTTCCTCCCCCCCACCCCGCACCACAGCTTGGGGATCACCCGTGGAGGCAGATCTCACTCTCCCAGGTTATCTACCCTGCCACATTCAAGCTGTGCCTGCTCCACCCTCCAGGGCTGTTTGTGATGTCCTGGGGCCTCGTAAAGGACCTCTTCACCCTGTGGTGCGGGGAGCTGTCACACTTCTCTCTCAGGGTATCTCCCACACCCTTCTTCCCCCCCCTGAAAAGGGGCTGCTCACATGGGACCTTCACCACACTCTGGAGGAAGCAGGTGAGGGGTCCTGGGAAAAGGGCAGATGGATTGGGCAACTATCCAGGGAGCAGCCTGTAGCACCTGCCTTCCTCCCATCTTCTGCCTATCACATCCACATACCTGGAAAAGATCATTTTGGATCTCCAGCACCTCCCGGGGCAGCTGAGCGATGCAGCAGAGTGCCACAGCTGGGACGCAGTGGATAATGGCCAGGTGAACCAGCCTACAGAGGGCATAAAGGGAACAGGAGAGGGAAAAAAAAAAAAAGAAAAATGAGTCCCGAGTGCCATGCTCAGGAGCAGAGATCCTCCACTGCTACATGGAGGAATAATCTCTCCACCCTCCCGAGCCCCCTTCCCTTCCCATCAGCTTGGAGCTCCTCCATCCTGCCCTCTCCCTGGGGAAGCTCAGCAGCAGGGCAAGGCAGGAACATGGCCTGTGGCTCCCCAGGGCAGTCCTTTACCCTGTTCCCCATGGGGAATGGACCCTCCTGTCCCCACTAAGCATCACAGGGTCCTCCCTTGGACCTCACGGTATGCACGGGGCTTCGACCCGGCACTGCGCAAAGCCAGGCCTCCAACTGGTGCAGGTCCGAAGAGCCTGGGATGCATTTCACAGAGCCTGGGATGCATTTCACAGAGCCCAAGGTCTGGGTTTGGTGGCTGCAGAGGGAGGTCTGGGCTCTGGCAGCTGCCGGGGGAATTCCAGTTCCCCGTTGCCGGCTGCGCACCACACTTCTCCTTTCCCCTCTGCAAAGACAAGCAGCCAAAGCCAGGCAGGAGCCCGGCACTGGTCCAAGATCACCTGCGTGGCACAGTCCCCGTGCCAGCGATCTGCCGGCCCACGCCGATTTCCTCTTCTCTCCCCCACATCCTTCCCTTTTCGGCCCTGCCGCAGCAGGGCTGGCATGCAGCCTGCCGGCACCGAAGGACACCAGAGGTGCGGCCGTCAGAGCTCGCTGGCCCTTAGAACCGTGGCCACCGCAGCCATGGGATGGCCAGGCAGCTCCGAGTCCCCCAGCCCAAGGAGAAGTTTTATTTCCAGCCAGGTCTGATGCTGGCCCCTTGAGTAGTCAGAACAGAAGTGAGAGCACGACGGAGGCAGAGCCGAGAGGGAATTTCCACTCCCCTCCGCCGACCTGCTGTGCTCATGACCCCCCCTGAGCAGAGGGACCGGCCCCCCCACCACAGGGCAGCCCCCCGGGCCAGCCCCGGCCATGGCGGGAGGAGCAGGCAGCGGCTCCCACTCTGCAGAACATGGCAGGCATTTGCTGAGCCTCCCGCCACCTCCTCACCGCTGTGCGGGGACCCCTGGGTGACTTTTATCTCTGGTAGGGATCAGCTCCAAACCAAAGGCCAGGCTCTAAGCAGGCTCCTTGATGGAGACAGGCAGGACCGAGGGATGGAGCCACGCCAGAAAGAAACCCCACTCGCCGAAGAGCCCAGCTTTGGGGTGTCACTTGCAATGTGGGGCACGGACAGCATCCCTCCGCAGGCGGGAGGGCAAGACCTGGCCCTAAAGCATTGCAGTGATGAAGCAGGGCTGGGGCTGCCTGCTCGCCAGTTGCAGGGGGGACACAGGTTTGCCAAGAAGCTCAGAGGCCAGTCCCCCCAAAATGTCCCTTTATGGGACCCCAGGCCCCATTTTCAGCAGTAAAACAAGGCCGGTTCCTCTTTGCCCTACTGCCAGGGGAGATGCTGCGCCTGACAGGAGAGGCTGCATCCCTGGGGAAGCCCCGGGTCGTGCAGGAGCAGGGAATTCCCCACTGGAAGGAGAGACCACCCACGTTTGCCTCCACACTTCTATGGGGTACCCCCTCGCTGCCGGCATTCCCCGGGGTAGGGGAGGGGGCTGCAAGCCAGGGCCAAGCAGCCCCATGGGCAGGGTCCGGCCACCCTTGGCAGACCACGCGGCAGGGACAC
>NW_009602518.1:8378-8590 GCF_000690535.1 Cariama cristata | reverse complement strand
CGCCAAAGTTGCCCCCAGGCCCCACGCGTGGGAGGAGGCCACAGGATCTGCCTTTCTCAGGTACGGCAGAGATAAGACTGCTCAGACAGGGGACTTTCCAAGGCAATTTGGCTTGAACTTTAAACCTCTGCTGCTTTCACTTTCCAAAGCCATGCTGGGCTCCCAGGGGGGAGAGAGCAGTGCCCGGGGTTGCACCCCACCGCAGCCAGCCC
>NW_009602518.1:247-8332 GCF_000690535.1 Cariama cristata | reverse complement strand
ACGCCATGCCGTGCCATCATGTGGGGACAAGTCGGGCAGTCACCTGGGGGGAGGTGGAAACCCTGGGCAGCCCTCCGCCGCTGCCAGCACCTCGCTCTTCCTGGCTTGGGTGGCTTTGCAGCTCGACAAGGCAGCAGAGCTGCTCGCGGCTGGGCTGATGCCGAGCAAGTTTGGGCATCTATGCCGCAGAGGCGATGGAGGTGACCATCCCCACCTGGTCAGAGCTCAGGCTTTCACCTTGAAGCTGGGATGTGCCTGCTTCGAAGGACTGCTTCCCCCCTCTCCCTCTTCCTTCTCCACCTAGGTGCAGCCTCCTCCTGCGCTTTCATTTCTGCATTCGTTCCCCCCTTTCCTCATCGCCAGCCCTCAGCTTCCTGAAATGGCTGCCAAAAGCCATTGAGCTACTCGGGGGAATCACAGCAAGGCCACCGGGCTGGGACAAGCCCACCAAGAGCACGTGCACACCGAGGCACTCCATGCCACAGGCAGTGATGCCAACCAGGAATCGGGATTGTATCCTGCTAAACCGGGAAACCTCCTACACCCAGGAGACCTGAGGCACAAGCATCGTGCCAATCTCCACTTTCTTCCAGCCCAGGCTACAAACACACCTCTCCCTGCCATGGCAGCCGTGCCGTCCCGTCCGTCCGCTGACGGGCTGCTGCACCCTGGCACTCAGCGCTCACAGCTGAAGCCCCAGAGCCAGGGCACGGTGATGGAGAGATACCCGCTCGGTGCCAGACACCCCTCCTTGCCCATCCACGGCCCTATGCCTTTGCCAGAACAAGCTCTCCACCCCACCATGCTCAGACCCTTGCCCCCACCCCGGCTGCCTGCATGCCTCTCCTCTGCTTGCCTGCTCCCTCCCTACCCACGCTCCTGCTTGCAGCCACGGGGGTGGATGCCCAGCGGGGACTTTTGGAAAGGGCAGGGGATGGAGGAGCTGTGGGCAGCGGAAATGTGGCCAACCTAGGAGAACAGACTGCTGGGCTCGTTCTCAGCTTTTCCACTTGCTCACCGGCTCCGTCGTGGCACAAGGGGACTCATTCGTGCTCTGAATCACAAAGGTCCCATGGGCACAGGGCATCCCTGGCACGAGGTGATCTACTTATCATCAGAGAGATAAAGATTCCGGAGCAGAGGGGTCAGGGCCATCCTTGGGGATGTCCCTGGGTCTGAGCATGCCATGCCCAAGGTGGTCCTAGTTTAGAGACAGGAGAGCATCCATTTCCACAGTGCTGTCCATTTCCCAGGCTTCTGAGTGACCTCAAGCACCTGGTAGGAAAAGTGTCCACACCTGAGGATCGGAGGCAGAAGAATGGGGTAAAGGCGACACCCGGCTCTGACACACGAGCAGAACTGATGAAGTCCCACCAGTTCTCTGGCTACCCTCTTCCCTCCCTCTAGAAAAGGGGCTGTCCATGCAGACCCCCCCTCCCCATCTGTGAGGCAAGACACCTTGTCCTCAAAGCAGCCTCTCCCTTCACCATCTCACCCCAGAAGCACCTAGGACAAGGGATCCAGCATTCAGTAGAATTTGGTGTGACAAATTGTTCTCCCTCTCTAGATAAGGTCCCTGTCTGCAGCAGGAACAGTTCACTCCCAGCTCCTTACTTTGGCGGAGCAGAGCAGTAGGAAATCATGCAAACAATTCGCACAAGAGAAGCTTGTTCAGGGGAGGAAATGGCCCCAGCAGCGCTAGAGAGGAGAGCGAGGGAGGAGGAAAACAGCAGGGGAATTCCACGCTTACCCGGCTCTCCTGTTCCAGCCCTGTAACCTGCACTGCTAACCGCTTCCTCAGCCATCAGCACGAACCTCTGCCAGCAGGCTCAGCAAGCCCAGCTCCATCCTGCCCTACAGCCCTCCGCCAGCCCAGCCGGGCTCCCTTCCTCCCCGCATACCCATGCCATGCTGCCCTGCTCCGTAAAGCTGTTCCAGCTGCCCTCTGGCAGCTCCAAGGAAGCAGCGGATCCCATCTCCATCTCCTGCCCTGGGTCTCCTGCTCTGCAGGCTTCTTCTTCCCTTCCCTGTGGGCAGGGTACAACTTGAATTTGAGCAGGGGTGGGGGACAGGACTGGAAGGAGGCTGTGGTTAGTGGGATGCAAAGCACTTTCGGCCACGTTGGGTTCAGCTCCCCTGATCTCCAGCCTGGGCAGAAGCTGCTTCCCAGCCTGCAGCTCCTGAGGCCAAAGGGAGAGGTGGGAACCGATGGGCGAGCAGGGGAGACAGCCTCTGCCTTCCCTGTGGTGCTCTGCAGAGGGTCTGGTCCGGGTGCTGGACGCTGCCTGGCAGGGGAGGCATTGCGAGAGGGCTGTGGGCATCTCGTTTGTCAGTGAGGTGGGGGAGGAGGAGGAGGAGGAGGTGGGGAGATGAAGGTGCCCCTGTTCACCCACATGCAGCACCCCTGGCTTCACATCCACTAGACTCTGCACCCACACATTTGAGCCTTTTGCTTCATTTCTGAGCAGATGGTGGGTCTGGGATTGCAGAAGCACTAAACATCAGATGCATGTGGACTGCTCCCTGCAAAACGAGGGGTCCGTCCCGCACTACCATCACTGCAGGGATGGGCAAAGTCAGAAAGCAAGTCAGCCCATCCCAGGAGGGCCCAGTCACAGCCTGAGAAGCAAGATGAACAGCAAACATCCCAAAAGTTCCGCTTGCCATGGCAACTCCATTTCAAAGGGAAAAAAAAAAATCCAGTTCTCACTCATCAGGAGGCAAATACGTTGTCCTACAGTTTCTGTACACACAGAGATATCTTGAGGTCAGAACACCCTCTTACAAGAGGACAGTGCCTGGACTTTGCCAGAGCCTGTACAACACACCCTAGCAATCATTTACAGCCCCACACGGATCCTCACTGCCCCAGGATTTTCTTTTAACGGGCCACCAGCCATGGGTCAATGATATCTCAGGGCCCCCCTTCACCCCGGCATCTGCCCCTGTCAGAGGGGCTTCCCATCTCTGGGATGCAGAGAGCATCCCACGCACCTCACTGAGAGGTGCCCAGTAACCCCTCTCACAGCTCAGACCCCATGGCCTCTCTTCCTACACAGTCATCTCTGACTCCTCTTTTAGCCACACTGTATTAAAAAAAAAACACAAAACCAAACCAACAAAAATCAAAACTTTCTTTGTTAATTTAGCTGAGCTCAATTCTTTCTCAGCAGCAGCCAAACCTTCCTGCAGAGTGCAAGGACCTGAAGCCCTTCCCATCTCGACTGAGCTGTTACAGCCAGGCATCAGGCTTCTGCATCCCAGGACATGGAAATTTCCAGCCATTCTTTCCCTTCCTCTATGCTGAAGTTCCCTGTGTCTTTCCCCAGCTCCAAGGTAAACCTAGGCAGGCGGAAAGTCTGAAGAAACTTCCTCCAGGCCAGACTGAAGTCATCCAAACAGGGATAAAAAAAATAAAATCTCTTCTTGCCTGCACGATGTCAGAAGGCTGCCAGGACTTACCCACCTTACGCCAAGGCTGTACGTGTGTGACCCCTGCAGTACCCAGCAACTTCTGGGGCATCCTAAAGGAGCCTGTGCAGAGCTGCCTGCCCTCACTTGGAGGGGCACCAAGCCCTCCTCTGCTCACCAAACTCCTGAACATGCACAGAGGAAGAGCCGAGAGAGTCCAGGGACAGGGAGCTGGACACAGGAGGTTCCCTTCTCCCTCCAGCCAGCCCCATGTCAGGACTCATTTTCTTCTCTACCCCACAATGGCAGTGTGCGAGGGAGCAACGTGGGATGGACTTGAACTCCCCTGGCAATTGGGCAAGGAGGTTTCCAAAGCTCCTCCAGGAAAACCAAGAGCATCCCTGCTTCCCATTAACGATGGCCATCCCACATCCCAGCCCAGTGACAGGACTCCCAGCCCAACCAGCAACCAGGTGTGCTCTCTGCATCGGACTCCTTTAATCCTCCTCCTAAAACTGCATCTCTCCAGTCCTCTGCTTCTTTTTTCTTTTTTCACAGTGGTTTCCCTTTGCTGTCACACACTGAGCATTCCCCCAGGCACACACGCTGGGATCCAGGGGTACGGGGCATCAGCAACATTTAGCAGGCGAAGCGCCGAGCAAGCAGCCACGCTGGAGCAGGCAGCCTGAATGGGGGCAACCTCTGTTCCCCCGCATGGGGAAGATCTCTAGCACAGGGCTACAAGAGATGGGAGGGTTACGACTGGCACACGTCGCTGAATGCTTAGAAATGGCTCTTGGCCCAACCAGATGAACCTTCGTGCTCGACGGTCACCCACGCAGGCAAGGGCTCAGCGGGGAAGACCCCTTCGCTACCATCACGTGGAGGAAAGCTCAGAACATCAGCTCCCGCGGGGCCCCAATTTTACTCGATTAACTGTCCCCGAGCCCTTGTTAAGGCATCTCAGCCCACGAGTCACTGGCACGTGATTTCTTATCAGCAGATGGGGCAGCACTTGTCTCTGGTGGAAGGAGGAAGTCAGGCTTCCTCCGCTCCCCTCCCTCCCCAACACGGGCACCCAACCAAAACCACTCGCTCCCATTTTCCATCTGAAGGATGTCAAGATCTCACTTCTGTGACAGAGCTGGGGTCCCCCGAACTTTACCCCCGCAGAGGAGCCGCGCTGCTTTGCATATGGAGCTCCGTGCAGAAGACAGTCACCCTCCTGCAAAGGTGCAGCCCCCAGCCTTTTGCAGCACAGCCCGGCCAGAGGGCCCAGAGCAAGACGACACGAGCTTTACCCAGCTGCCCCATCACCGTGCCATCAGGTACCGACGGCATAAAGTGGTGCGTGGCCCAAGGACCAGCATGGGCAGAAAGGGAAACATGTTTTTAAGTTTAAGATAGAATATATAGCCCTAGAGAGAGGAACCTCTGCCTAATTTCCCACCCTGATGAATCAACTCTGCCTCTCCAGAGCTGGCAGAGGCTGCCATAAGCCCAAGTGAATGGGGAGGTTTTCCCTTGTGCTGGAACGTAACAGGCGATCCCATCACAGCCCATCCCACCTCAAAGAAGCTGGTCCCACCCCACCCCTCTCCCAGGATGCTGGACTCATGCATCTGCCCGGCAAGGCTGGGAAGGAGGGGGTTTCCTCGGTGAATCCTAACAAAGGTTGAGCTTGTCCGGAGGCCGGAGCACAGCAATAAAGCTGCCTGCAGCCTGCTCAGAGCTAGCCATGCCTGCAGCTGGAAAGCCCCTCTCTTCACTTCCATGCAAAGCAGTCCCACCGGGACTCAATTCAGCAGAAAAGGAGCTGGTTTACATGGAAGAGATGGATGCTTGGAGGAGACTGCTTGGTTGACAAGGAAAAGACGGATGCTTGGAGGAGACCGCTTGGTTCACAAGGAAAAGACGGATGCTTGGAGGAGACTGCTTGAGCGCACAAGGCTTGTTCTCTACCCGGCTGCGGAATAAGCAGGATATGTATCACTGCCCTAAGTGCACCCACCATCTTCTGCCTGTCAGCTTGTTCCTCATCCTTGACCTCTCCTACCATGCCAGCTCTGCCGCTCTCCCTCAAGGACTGATGTGCCAGTGCCCGATTGCTGCAGCTCTGACTTCCCCGAGGCCGAGGGACTGCCAGCGGCACTGGGGAGGCGGAGGAGGGGGGCTGGCGCTTTGGCAAACCATTCTTGGAGGACAGCACCCACACATTTCACTGGCCATCACACATCCATCTCCCCTGTTGGCCAACTTCCTTCCTGCAGAAGTCAGACCTCTTCTAATTTGGAGTGAGGGAAGAGCCAGTTTTAGCCCCATTGCTTCACCCTGCCTGGGTTAACGCTCCTCTCCGGCGGAGGCGGGCAGGAAGGTATCCAAGGAGGATCCTGCTGACGCTCCAACTGCCCAAGCACATGCTCCTGGCCCCATCCTCCATCTCCTAGACTTCCCCTACCAGCGCCAGGCTGACAAACAGAGTCCCCTCGCAGGCGGCATGGGTGGGCGAGCCTGGGGGAACTATGGACAGCCAAGATTTTTGCCAGGTGGAGAGCCAAGAGTTTTGCCAGCTCCCTTTCTGCAAGCCCGGTGCTCCTCTCCGCTCGGTACCAGCCAGGGTATCAGGAAACAGGAGCTACTTGGCCAAAACCCCTGAAATTTTTGTATTTTTAGAATTACAATGACAGGAAAGTGTTGTTGCCCAAGTCTTCTGAAATATAATGATAGTATGATTTTAATTCTCAGCCTGGAGCTGTTTTGTGGCAGACATTCAAGTGCGACATTCACACGGGGAAATGTGCTGCTGACAGAGACGAAAAGAAGTCGATGGGTTTGTCTGGCTGGATGAAAGGGATGCAGCCTGTGGCCATCTGATCCCTTTTCTCTGGGGACCTTCTGTCACCAGTTGAGCAATTGCTCCATAAACTTTAGCATTACTGTCACCCCGACTTGTTTTTACATACAAAACCGGTGGCAGTTCAATGAGTCGCTGGGTGCTCACAGCCCCCATTTGCAACGACCGAGTGGTGGATGTTCAGCATTTCTAAATATAAATGCCGCCTACCTCTGCCGCAGGGTCAGGAGAAGAGACAGGAATAGCAGAGGCAGAAATCCACAGCCTTGCCACTCTAACCACAAGAATAGTTGTGTTTTTTTTTTTTCCCAGCGCTGGGAGCGGATCCCAGGAAAGCCGGCTCCTGCACGGACATGGCCAACCCGGAGCTGTACGAGCTGCACCCCTAGCAGACTTTTCGCTCCCTCCCTCGCTCTTTACAGATTTCCTGTTCTGAACTGCACTGTGAGTGAGAGAAAACAGAAGAGCAACTGCAACCATTTGGAGAGCTCTCCCGAGAGCCTCTCCTGCCTGCAGTAACCAAGGCACCGCTGATTAATGTTTCCCTAGTTAATGAGATGCTTGCGTTAGGCTCTGGCCAAGCAAGTCTGACAAGCAAAGGGCTCAGCCACCTTACAAGACAGCCCCAAGCAGCAAAAGCATCTCCGAGCAGCTGAATCGACCGGACTCACGGAAGAAAAGCAAGCGGGGAGCCCTGGGCACGCCACGACGGACCAGCCCGGAGGGCTTTTCCGAGGTGTTACTTCCACAGTTCTGCTTAAAAGATTCCTGGCTTTCTCCTTGGGCACCTTGGCTCTAGCGTTACAGTTGGGAAAGGTGGCGAAGCTCCTCCATGGCGCCGAGCCCCAGAGCCAGCCCGTAGATTAGACAGGACCAGAAATCACTATCCAGGCACCCGGCTGGGGAGCGCGGGAGGCTGGGTTTAGTCTAACCTTGCTTGCCACGAGACTTCCAGGCAATCCTCGGAGCAGATCCCACAGTGAGCATTAATGAACTAATTATCAGATGCACAGGCTCCTTCCTAACTGGGAAGTAAACACTGGGGCTGGCTCCCAGCTCATCATCAGCCTCAGAACCAGATGTGTTCTGCCAGGCAAGGACAGAGGCTCCGTGCTGCTCCCGCTACTGAAGGCATTTGCGCGCTCGTGTCAGTGCCCCTTAGTTTCTCTTCCTCTTGCACCATTACTCAGTATTAAGCTCCAGCCCGGATTTAGGGGAAAGCTTTGCCCTTCTCAGCTGCGAGCATGCTTCGCTCAGGCTCTTTGTGTGTACTCGTGATGAAAACCTTCCGTCGAGGGAATGTACAACAGGAAAACGCCGTGATTAGCTGAAGGCAGTTACCAGAAGCCAAACAAAATAACCCCAGCATGATGCCTCTGCCCTTGAGAAGGCATTACAGATGTGGGAAGCCCCCCCTCATGAAGCGAGACACTCATCTCCGTCACAGAGGCTCAGGAGGGCAGCCCCACAGCGATGCGTGCGTCACAACTGTGCCGAAAGCTGCGGCTGTGCGGGCGGGTTGGCAAAGCAAGATTTCCACCTGAGAACAAATAGTTCTTGGGTTGCTCGGATGAGCAGCGTTTGTGGCCCTAACGCAGCTATCTCAAGGTCTTGCCCTGCATAGCGAATCTCATTTTGGGTCTTGCTAACATGCCCTCTCCCACCGCCAAACCTTTCCCACTGGGGAGGAAACGTTGCATTCTCTGAGGAAGAGACAGTGAGGGGGTCTGATTTGCTGCCTGCCCCCCATCTTCTAGTTGCTAGCAGCCCCACAGCAAGTGAAGTTGGCTTCCTACGGCGGGTCTCTTCTGTGCCACGTT
>NW_009602518.1:0-212 GCF_000690535.1 Cariama cristata | reverse complement strand
GCTCAGCCACCCCACCGGTCACCCACCCAAACCCACGCCAGGGTGCCGAGCACCCGTGTGCAGTGCAAGGCGGGAGGCTCTCAGGACAAGGGCTCAGGGAGTCTGAACCCGGCTGAACGGGTGCTCCACCGGGCTGGGGGGACCACTGCAGATAAAGCCCGGCTTATCTCCAGGCCACCGGCCGGCTGCGAGGGGCCAAGCCCGGGGCTCCG
>NW_009602517.1:0-208 GCF_000690535.1 Cariama cristata | reverse complement strand
TGCACGGGGTCCCCCTGAATCTGGGGATGGAGGGTACTTGGCAGGGACATCCCTCAGCCCCCCCCCCAACCCTGACGGGAGGAGAAGGGACCCTCTGGGGGGTTCCAGGCGGGTCCCACCCGACGCAGACCTGGCACGGCCATGGGGAGCTCCGGGCAGCGATGGCCACGGCTCTCCCAGCACACCCCGCTCCCAAATGTCCCCCTCA
>NW_009602516.1:286-610 GCF_000690535.1 Cariama cristata | reverse complement strand
GGCTACGGTAAGGGCATCCCCTTCTAGACCACCCTCGGGACTCATGAGCTGGGTGAACCCGGAGCCTTTCCAGGGAGAAATCAAGATTGCTCAAGCGGCAGAACAGAAACATCCTGAGCCGAAGCTGAAACTCAAACGTCAGGGCAGGTCCATAGGACAGTATTTTAGTAAGATCTATAGGGTAGATCTTCTCTTAAGGCAAGTGAAGTTTAGAGCGACCACGGTGCTCTCTTGAGGGTCAGATCAACACGAATAGACGGACAGCTTGACACTGAGTACACATTTTCTAGTGGCTGCTGTGTTCCTGCAACCCCGTCCACAGCC
>NW_009602516.1:0-266 GCF_000690535.1 Cariama cristata | reverse complement strand
TGGAGGGCTGTTCCACAGACGTGACATTTTATAAAGACGAGTCACAAGCACTTTTCCTCCTCACTCCCCCCGTTCGACCCTGCCTCCGACCCGGCTCTGTCGGGGAAGCGGCGATCTGGCCGAGGTAGCGCCGGGAGAAGGCAAGAGCCCCGAACATCGGGGCTGTGCCCTGGGAAGGGCGGGGGTGTGGGGTGTGGGGGTACGTTTGAGCTGCCTCCCTTCTTTCTGCCCCGCCGTGCGGGACCCAGAGCTCCACCTGGCCACAG
>NW_009602515.1:2689-2912 GCF_000690535.1 Cariama cristata | reverse complement strand
GGGGCAGCGGGAGCCCCCAGAGCAGAGCAGGCAAGGAAAAGCAAAGGCGGCCAGCATCTGGTCTGGGGGGTAGGGGGGACAGAAAAAAAATTCCTGGCGAGGCGAAAATAAACAGGGCGAACGCCGGGAGGAGCTGGGCGCGCTCGCTTACATAAGGAAGCACAGTGTGTACCAAAACAGCGGACCCAAAAAAAGCCGGAGCTGTCAGAACAATGAGTACAGA
>NW_009602515.1:2104-2535 GCF_000690535.1 Cariama cristata | reverse complement strand
TGCTCTCATCAGCAAAACAAAAACTGATACGGAGCCAGGATGCCTGTAATGTACGCACGCTCGCGGAGAGGAGAGGAGGAGGAGGAGGAGGAGGAGGGAGGGTGGCGATTGAATATGTAAATAGTTCAAGGTTAATTTTACTACGTGAGTCACTGGGAAAAATGTCATCCAACATCTGAGCTTATTATAACAGGGCTTGGAAAAAACCACCGCGGCTCGATGTTTGTTATTAAAGGGCGCAGGACGTATCTGAAAGCCGCACATCCAGAGCACGCCTCATTCTCTCCCCCTCGCTTGTCCTCCACCCCGTAAACGACACCCATCAAAACCATTAGCCTCTCTGAACGTACACACGAGTTTGGGGATGGTATTTTTAGTGAGCGCCTCGGATCGTCTACAGTATATAGATATCTCCGGATGATCTTCCCGAC
>NW_009602515.1:1789-2065 GCF_000690535.1 Cariama cristata | reverse complement strand
CGCGAGCCTCGCCGTTGGCACCAACCTCCCTGCCGTACATTTATATCCGCGCGAACAAATTTATAGCTTCTGCCTAATAAAGGTCCCTGCAGCGGGGGGCCGGCGCGAACGGGCGAGGAGCCACCGCTTTTTCCGTCCGCTGCGATCTGCAGAGTCATCGCTGCCCAACGTCCCCCCGCGGCAAGGTCAGCGCTGCCCCGGGGACCGCGGTGCCCCCGAAGCCAAGCGATCGGGAGGGGCAGGCCTGAGCTTATTTAATTTCCCCTAAAAGAAACG
>NW_009602515.1:0-714 GCF_000690535.1 Cariama cristata | reverse complement strand
AAGGCATCTATTTTTAATAAGGGAAAAAAAAAAAAAAGGGGGAGGGAAAAAAAAAAAAGAGCCGGCCCCGGTTTCTATACAATCTCTGTCGGGCAGACCACCAACTCGGGGAGAGCGAAGCAGCCGAGCCCTCTGCGAGTGCCTTCCTGGCTGCCGAAAACAGAGCTTGTCAAAAAAAAAAAACAAATCCATAATGGCCTGAGGCTCCTCTCCAATCTATTTTCTGCTCAGCTGGTTTTAAATGAAGTTATTATGAGTCATTAAAACACCCGCAAGCCTGTGGAAGTCAGCCAATTACAATTTTAAATTTAGCCTGTTCTCTACCCCATTCTCTTGTTTTCTTCTTTTGCCCACATCAAGCTGCTTTTTGATTTTTATTATTGCTGTTATTATTATTATTTCCCTTCTCCCCTGTTTCAACCAAGTGGAAGAGACAGTCGTGAAAATCTCGGCACTAAAAAAATATACATCACCGGAGAAAGCCGAGAAGGGCCAAAAAAAGACGGAGCTGCAGAGTAGGCTTGGGTTTAGAGAGGCAAACGCCTTTGCCTCCTTTTTGCCCCCAAAGAGGCATCAAAAGACAGTAACTGGATATAAGGGGGGAAAAAAGAAAAAAAAAAGGGAAGCGCAGGCTTCAGAAGGTAAGGAGGGGCTCCCGAGCCGAGCGCAAACGCCAGCCTCAGCCAGCAGCTAGGCCGAGACCAGCTTGGCCAA
>NW_009602514.1:0-1329 GCF_000690535.1 Cariama cristata | reverse complement strand
AGCTGCGGGCAGGGCTGGAGCTTGCACAGTGAGGTAGGGGAGGCTGTTTAGGTCACAGGTATCGCCGGCTGGGACATATCTTCTGTGCGCAGCGTTGGTTCTTAGACACGGCATCTGCCATGCTGAATATGGTGAGAATCTGTTTGCCGGCCCTGGCCCAGGTCCAGGCGGTCTGTCCGTGTCCAGCCAGGCTCCCCCGGGGCTTTAAATTCTGCAAGTGCCTTTTCCTGCAGAGGTGCTGCTCCGGGGACCATAAAGAGCCGAGAGGATGCTAGAAATGGCAGCTTATCTCTAGACCAGGTCTCAGAAATTTTTTTAATCCCTTTTCCACCCCCACAGCCTGCTTCATGCTAGGCTTGAAGTGGTCACCCATGGTAAGTGCTCGCTCCTAGTCTGGGTATCGAGCTGGTGGAGGAGGCCCTGGGATGTGAAAGGAAAACCCTTTTTCCTGGAGGCGTTGAGCTATTCCTTACTCTGACCTAGATGTCAGTTTAATGCTCCGGCAAGTCCCAAGACTCGCATATGAACTTGCCCAGGGGAAGATGATATTTCAGGAACACAGAAGCTTCTCAGCAGTGGTAAAGTGCACGAGCTTTCCCTGGCAGGAGCCTTGCAGAGCCTCCGTATGCTAGCAACCGCCATGCCAGCCGTGGAGCGATGGCCCCCTCTCCTCGGGGGTGCGAGCACAGTGCCGGGGCAGGAGGAGCATCGGTGGTGCTCTGGCACATGACGGCAGTGCCGGGCAGAGCCCACGGTGCTTCCAGGGCTGGGGGCTGGAGCGTGACCACGAGCTGCTTGTGGCACCCCGTGCTCCGCAGCGTTGCGGTGCTGCCGTCAGTTCTGCCTGCCTGGTGCTTGGCCTGCTTGCCCAGAGCAGGAGTATTCCCAGCTTCATCACGTGGATCCACAGCAGAGGCTGTGAGCAGGCTGCGAAGAGGAATGTGGCCTGAGTTGAGGACGCACGCCTGCTCTGCTGGGTGAATCCGCATTGGCACACTCATCCATCACTGTGGCCGTCAGGTCCGATCTCCCACACAGGGCTCCGGCAGCCAGCGCTGAACATGGGGGACGCCGCTCCCCTTTGCCTCTCAGCTCCCCTCTTCCCGTCTACGTTAAACTAATTATTTTAATAAAGCGCGCTGTCTTCCCCCAGGCACCCCCAGCCTAAGCCCTGCTCACACATGAAGGGCTCTGAAGCATCTTAGCAAGGGCCCAGGTACTGAGGAGGTCTGACAAGTTGGGGAGCGGTGGGGAGACACTGACTCTGTCCTCCTGAGCCCCGGTTTGGGAGCTCTCCAGGGGCCTCGGGGTTGCCGAACTGCTGCCTGG
>NW_009602513.1:0-11945 GCF_000690535.1 Cariama cristata | reverse complement strand
GGTTGGGTGGGGGCTGTGCTACCGGGTTCGGCGAAGTTCGTCACCAGGGGTGTCCTGGTGCTCCCCACGCCGCAAAAAGGCCGCTGGGTGAGGTGACACTGCCGCATGTGAAGTGCGCGTATACATATATAGGTACCCACAGCAAGAACATCAGAGGGAAGCCGGGGAGGGGGAACCCAGAAGTGTAATGTGTTCCTCGGTAACGTGCGTACGTGCCGTACAGGTTATTTATATTTGAAGAGTGCCCAGAGCGTTAAATGAGCCGTCTCTTTAAAATAAACACGAGGAAAAATACACCCAGGCTGCCGTGCTCCTGGAGGTGAGGCAGGGAGAGATTTTTGCAGATGCTGGAGGAGGGTTTTGGTGCGCGGGGACCCGCAGCCATTTCGTTTTCTGCCCTTAACACGCTGCGATACCATCGTCAGTACACACACACACACACGCGCGCGCGCTGTATTTTTACAGTCAGACACTGAGCACATGGTAGCTGTCACGCTGTGACTTTCCAGTGGAACAAGACCGCTGTACTCTACCGAGCACTGGAGGTCAACACCACAACCACAGCCAGCCTTGTTCTCACCTAGTTCACCGCACGGAGGAATTACAAATCCTTTTCCCTAGGAGACTCTGACAGCAGGATAGTTAATACGCACCACTTATTTGGCATTAAATCCTACCTCTGCTTTTCTGGCAGTGAGAACACAGCCCGCACGGCTGTGGCCAAGTCACGTAATTCATAGCTGTCCTGGGACTGGTCCTTGTCGTTTGCATCTGTGCACAGCGAGCGCGAAGAGAACAAACAGACAGAGCCTGATACGGCCCAATCCTCCTTCGGTTCGACGGGCAGAAAATTAAATCCCCTTTTCCGCACCCAGTGCTGCTGGCAGGCCGCGGCAGGTAGCCAGGGCCGGATCTGGGCTGCCCAGAGCACCCTGTGCTGGCGGCCGGGGTGAAGCGGCGAGGGCAATAGCGCAGATGTGCGTCCCCGAGACAAGGCACATCAGGCTGTGGGAGAAATGAGGCCACTGACAACTAGCAGATGGCTGGAGATCACAGCAAAGCACCACCACCAAGGCGGCCGTGGGTAACAGCCTGGCTGTACGGGGCTCTGGGCCGCGGCTGCCAGGGAGCAGCCACCGCGGGAGGCTGGCAGCTGGGCTCGGACCCCAGCTCTGAGACTCTCGGGCTTCCTCCCACAGCACGCCAGGGAGAAGTACAGCCCAGAGAGCAAACATCGTGCTGCGGTGGCCAGCTACGTAGCATCACGATGTCACGCCAGCTCCCAGCTCCGGTGTCAGCCTCACCGCAGAGGGTGAGCACGCTGGCAGGGCTGGGGGGCACGGGGCGGGCGCTGGGGCGATGCGGTGGAGATCGGCCTTGGTGCCCTCCTCGGCCCTCCAGGAATCGACTGCCGTTGGTGCTCGTGCACCAGCCGAGGAGCAGCGACGGGTGCGCGCAGCTCAGCGACAGAAACCCCTACGGTAAAGTCCCCCGAATGGTTTTCCTAAGAGATCACCAGCAGACAACAGCCCCGCTCCCAGCTTGATGAGTGCCGAGATTAGCTGAGGCTCTGCATTAAAAGCCGGAGGTGTCAGAGGTGACCTTGGGCAAATATTTACAATTACAGTGGTGTTGTGTGTGTGCATGTGTTCAAAACAGAGACGGGCTCAGGTTCAAATGGCACTTTAATTGAGCAAGCAGGGCAGCAGGGGGGTAGAGCTCGTTATGCTGATGTGCTAACCACTCCAGAGTGAGTCACATTCGTCAGGGGTGGGGAGATCATCTCCGCCGGCCCACGAAGTCGTTTTGGAGCGGCAAGCGCTCAACAGCCCTTCCAGGAGGACCTGTGCGTTTTGAATGGGGACCGTCTTGATTTTTGTAACACGCAGCTGCGAGCGTGTTGTCGGGACTGGGGGAATCGTGACCATCCTGCCCGAGGCTGGTATGCGTTAGCATCCGTGTTTCACAAATGGGGAATGGAGACACTCGAGTTGTACCGTGTGCCTGGGATGCCTACTGGATAAATAACACGAGGTTATAAAGCAGGATTCCCCCTTGAAAATTTGTTTTTACAGTGGAAAGCATAGAGGGGGAAAAAAAATCCTTTTAACTTCTGAATTCCTCATCCTGCTGCTTCTGAAGAGCAGGCAGGCAGCTGTAGGGAGGAGCAGGGGTGGATGAATTCCCCGAGAAGAATTTCTTCTCGTTTTCTTTTTACATTTTGATGACTTCATTCTTCTAGCTTTCATTAGCATCTCCTTTACCTCCAGTTCTTCCCCAAAGGCATTCAGTGCTTCCTCCCTGCTGCTGCACAGGGAGCAGCAGCTCACGGACGGGAAGCGGATGCTTTGCACCACCTCATGTTGAGGCCTGGAATTTCAGAGCCTGATCCCAACTCCAGCTCTCTCCCGCGATGAGTAAACCAGAGAGGCCTCACCTGCCCCAAAACAAGCTCTTCTGGCTTAGCATCCACTTGCCCAACGCCTGTTCCTCTCGCAAGGAATCAGTCGCGGTGTCGTGCACTTCGTTAAGGCTTCGTTGATCATCATCCTCCCGCAGAAGCACCAGCAGCAGGGCCCAGCTGCCCCCGCAGGGCTTGGGGGCCGACTTCCAAAGAGGAAAAACGCTTCTCGCAAGTGCACGGTGCATCTCCCCGCACACAAAGCAGTCCCGAGTGCTTTATCGATCCAGACCAGCTCTTTAAGGACAGGATTTTGCACCGCATTGTTTCTGAGCAATCTCATCCTTCTGCCTCCCCTGGGACCCCCCGACGGGAAATTCTCACCTGGGTGAGGAGTCAGGGTTTGATAGGCGAGGACTATCTAGCCAGGTTTCAAGCCATCTTCTGAACATTTTCGTATTTCAGCTGCTTGTTTGCATTCCCTTATGCCAGAGTTCGGCCAGCCCAGTTAGCTGCAGGTAAAGGGGTTTCGCTCAAGGAGAACACAAGCGTTAGCGAATCCAACCCTTGCTGATGAGGAAGGCTCTCCCTTCTCTCTCTCCTGAGGAAGAAGAGGCCTCCAGGAGGAAGGTGAGGCACTGCAGGGGAGAGCCCAGACCGTTCTCCCAGCAAGCGAGCAGAGCGGTCCCCAGTTCTGCTTCTGCACTGCTGGGGAGCGGCAGTGGGATGGGATGAGGCGCTGAGATCAGAACCCCTTCCCTGGGAGGTGGCACAGGAGAGGCAAGAGATGAAACCCGGAGCAGGAAACTCCCTACAACAACATCTGCAAGAGCTGCTCCTGGTTTTTGAAGCTTCTGGGCAGGGGGGTGGCAGGTATCTCCAAACTCTACCCTCGCCGTGACCAGCCCCAGTTCCCATTCCCAGACTGGGCTGGGTGGGTGCATTGCACAAAGTGCCCCAGCCGGATCCCTCCTGCCTCGCCAGGGTCGCCACGCAGAGCCAAAAATGTCCTCGCTGTGCTTGCAGAGGGACCTGAAGCAACACATCCCTGGTGAAAAGACTTTGGCTGGATTTTAAAGACATAGGGGTGGACTCCCACATACCCCTGGCGAGTCACTCCAGCAGCCAGGACTCTTGCCACCAAAATAAAGCACAAGTTCTCTGGTCTGTATCTCTTGTTTCATCAAGCCTTCGCTAACACAAAGAGTCCTGCTGTACAATAACGGCTCCCCCCACCGTGACTCCAAGATGAAACTACTCCTCAGTTCACTAAATAGGTTCAGCTTCACAGGCTTTGCACTAAGGCAAGCTTTGCAGGGGAGTGGAGAACAGAGAAAGCAGCACCAATGCCCGCTGTTTCCCCTTCCAGCTTATGGACCGGAGCCCAGGAGCTCCCAGCCTGACCATCAAAACCAACAGCCCCCCCAGCAAAGAGAGGGTAACAGCCACCCCAGCCACATCCAGGGCTGGAAGAGCCCCTGCTGCTGCAGCCAGAAGCATCGGTGCTGCGCATCCGCAGGATGAATGTGCCGATTATCCACGTGGGGCACAGAACGGCTTCACATGACAATTTGATTTCCCCTGTTCAGGCTAGCTTTTAAGCCTAGAAAATGGCACAGGGAAAAGCACACAGGAGCCCTCAGACTATAACGTTAGGCACCCGAAAGGGCAGTCTCTGCTCTGCCCCTTTCTGCCTGTGCATCGCAACCACCTTTCATTACGCCTTTCTAACTCCGCAGGGCTCCGTCCGCGCTCCAGGCAGAGGATGGATGCTGCCGAGGGAGAGGGGCTCGTGGCCTAAGAACCGCTCATCCATTTTAATGGATTCTCCCTCTCCCGAGGGAGAGGGACTGGGTCCTTTAGTGAACGGGGCCGCTCTCTGCGGGGACCTCTTTTGTTTTTCGGCGAAACGGGAAAATGCCTGGTGGCTACAGGCAGAGAAAAGCGATGTGATGGGGTATGGACAGTCCAGTGCCACCCTGGAGAGCTGGGGGTGTATCTCTGCAACCACTGCAGAGCTCCTCTTTGGAAGTGGCCACCGCTGTATTGCTCATTCTCCGAGTTCCCATGTCGGTACGGCGCCTGGCGAGCACAGCGTGAGCGGGGCCATCACCAGATCTGCACACACAAAGTCCCGTCTTGCCAAGCACTTCAGCGGTAGGAAAAGGACCCGAGTACCTCAGGTGAGGCACGCAGAGGGATCACATGCTGTCTGTGCTTTTCCACGCGTCCCAGCTTTCAGATATTCACGCTGGGAAAACATTCGTTACACTTGCAAAGCACAAGGATAAGTTATAAACTCCAGGGGAAGCACACATGAAGACATCCGTAATTTTGCATTCAGCACAGCATTTCACCAGAGCTCAAGAAGAACCTGGCTGGAGCCTCATTTTGGAAAGCAAACATGGAATTGTTGCATGAAAACCTGACCAAAGGGTACAGGGTCCCAGGGAAAAATCTGCCAAGAATCACATAGTTGAAGAGTACCTCACCATACATATGCACGAGGGGAATTTGTGTCAGGTGGAAAGCGCCACTTCCCGGTACGTACAGGCTGATCCTCGCAGCCCTGACAACGTGCCACCTTTAAAGGCAGTGGTCAAACAACCCCCAGTCTACCCCTGGCACCAGGGAAGCAGGTGGAGGTGGGCTGGGGGTGAGTACAGCCCTCATACAAACCAGCTGTAAGGACTCACAGCTGGGGCAGAAGTTGTTCAGTCACACTTAAGCACCTGCCATCTAAAAGGTACGACGGTCACTACCACCAGCAGTGGCAATCGAGGGCTAGTAACTACCTACAACCAGAGATGAGCGGTTCTTAGGCCACGAGCCCCTCTGCAGCTGCCCAGCAAACAGATGGGTCTCCTCCCTCAGCCTTGAGGAACAGGGCTAGAGCCACCCAAGTCACAGCTGGTTTAACTTGTTAACCCTAGGCCCCTCCACACCAGTCCTTAGTAAACCTCTTCCAGTGCACCAAGAGGGTGAGAGCCTTCCTCCCACTTTGAACCTCGCTGATCCATCCCACCTGCGATGCTAGTACCGGTAGCCCGAGCTGAATCTGTACTAGCCACCCAGACAGGAAAGGTGCCCCAACCCATCCAGCCTTGCACCCAAGGAGACTATTTTGATTCCCAAACCAAACAATTTAGTAGGAAATAAAACAAGAGGAAAGTACAAGGGTTACTCCCGAGGCCAAACACTGCAGAACGTGGCACCACACTTGGTGGAGGGCTGTGCTGTAAGGAGCACGTCAGTTCTACCAAAACCTTTCCCCGTGATCTTGGGTTTAGGCTGTTGGAGCTGCTTTACAGAGCACCCAAGGCGAGCGTTGTCTCCCAAGGCACTGAGACTTCTAAGGATTTTTACCGAGGGTTTTCTTTCCTCTGACAGACATCCAAAGCTGCGTATGAGAAAGCCCCCCTCGGACACGCACGAGTCCCAGCGCGGGCACAAAGGGAAAGCAAGGTCACACTCTGCACCTGCATTGCCCAGCTCCGTGCCAAGCACAGCTTAGGCTGCCGTCATGGGGCTCCTGCAGCACGTTATGCTGTTTTCTAGGATGCTTCAGAGTAACCTCTATGCCTTGCAAAAGAGAGACTGGCTCTCAGCAGCCAAGGCAGCCTCCCCGCCTCCGGTCAGCCCCCAGCATCACCAGACCTACCCTGACCCTACCACGCTGCAGGGAACGTTCCCACACCGCCCAGTTCACCGCTCACACGCACAAGGAGCGGCCCTTCAAAATTAACTCGCATCTCTCACTTTCTTTTAGCCTCACATATCAACAGGTAACACATATCCCACCGCTAGCTTTTTCACCCTAGCATTAGGCTAACTTAGGAATTACACAAACCAAATATGCATTTAGTAAGACCTAGGTCAGGCTTATAACCAGAATAAAAGCAATAGATGCATTCCAGAGTGCTCAAAATCTCCTCAGCACCCATCACCTGCACTCCAAGGACCTTGAAGACCTCCCACCCTTGCAAAGAAGCGCTCCCCCAGCTTACATCCCCTGCCCTGCCTGCAACTCTGGTTTAAATCCTCCCGGAGGGTCCACCTGGGTCTGCCTGGAGCACTGGCAAAGTGATTTCTCCTCCTCGCTCACACCGAATCAGCTGGAGGGTGAGTAGAGGAAACGAACGCTAAGCCCAAGGGAATTTAAGGAGAACCAAATCATAGCAGATCTTCTCTTGGAGTTCAGAGTAACACCTTTGGGTAGCGGCAAGCAAGTGCTAGGCAGGGGATGGGAGAGCTGGGGCTGAGGTTTGCAAAATCCCTGTTTCAGCTGAGCAGCTGCCCATACCTGTGTGGTGCACCCAGGGCTGTCCCGAGCCTGCTGCCCACCAGCAGAAAATTAGCTGTATTCCTAAACAGCACTGTCTTTGTTAATGAGGTAGAGGAGGGAGCAAAAGGCACGCTGAGGTCATTTACTAAATTAGGATGTGAAATCGGAGGCTGTCGCAAAAGGCAATGTGGGCTCAGAAATCAATGCGGGGGATTGCTACGGGCTGACTTCCCACGGTTTCTCCCCAAGAGGTTGCAGGAGGCCGGCAGGGCCTCTGCCGAGATGCAGGCGTGGGGATGAGCAGCGTCTGTGGCGGGCGAAGCCCAGATGTTTATCTCGGGGAGTGGGAAGGTGCCGTGAACAGGCAGGTGAGTCTTAGGAAAAGATGCAGTGTGCGTCTCATGTGGCTGAAACCCGCAGGAAAGCTGGACGTAGGCTTGAAATGGGAGGTTGGTCCTTCTCCAGCAGGGAGACAGGCCAACGGCTTTTAAAGAGCCCAGAGAGAGCGAAACCAGCGCTCTGATCCTGCTGCGGCAAGCTAGTCAGATGAGATTTGGGCAGACGCATGGCAGAAAATAACAAAATGCAAATAGGAGTGAGAAAAGCTCATCTCAAAAATAATGCGATAGGCTGCTATTCAGCAAGAGGTGAATGGGAGAGGCAGCGATGCTGAAAGAAACAGAAGCACAATGGTGGAGTCTGCAGTATAAGGTGACAAGGAAAATGATGGATGCCGCTGGGACCGTGCTCACCTGACAGCGGGTGAGAGCGTGGGGAGGTGGTGGTCCCTCCGCCGATGGCTGTGGGGTGACTGTGTCTGCACAAAACTCCAACAGGGAAGATAACGAGGCTGGAAAGAAGTGAAGGAAGAGCAAAGCAAGATAGGAGAAGCAGGTGTTGCTCCAGAGGGAATGCTTTAACCAGAGAGTTAATCTATGCAGTTTCACTCACTAAATGGTGCTGGAGAACTTGTCCGCAAACTCTTGAGGTACCAAAATGACTTGGTACTGGTGGAGCGGTACAACCGTCCTGCGATGAACTCCTCGCCCCTTGCTGTGCCTCTTTCTCTGTGTGCTCCCCTTGCACTTGGGGATGCATCAGACCAGGCCATGGATGGGGAAGCTAAAACCTGATCAGAGCCTGGAAGGAGGAGACCCTCCCCGTGACTGTTGCTGCCGCCTTCTTACACAGTGTCAGCCCCCCTGTCCCCATCCAAGGTGTCAGAGAAGCCTTCCTGAGCTCCAGCCTCTTCCAGACCCTCTCCCCAGCGAGCTGCGTGACTCCCCCCACGTTAGGAGAGGGATGCCCTGTCTGACAGGCACCTGTACCCAGCAGGTCCGACGGGGAGCACCGCCTGCCACCCCCCCCACTTCGCACTACGTGGTGCTCGGGGAACAGAGCAGCCATGTGCTGGCTTTTTAATTTAAAGTAATGCTCAGTCTCAATGGGAAACTAAAGTCTGGAGGAGGAGGAAAGAGATGAAGCTATGTACACAGATCTCGACTGCCCAGTCCCTCTCCTTCAGCGACCACCGCAGCAAGCACCAACGCCAGTGTCACAGCCCCTCTGCCCTGTGTGGAAGGAGTCTTTTCAGAAGCCCATTTTTAAATAGCAAGTTTGAGTTGATTGAATGCAAGAGTTTTGGAGGAGCTGAGGAACTCACCAGTCACTGGTGCCTGCTTTTCTAGACATCTTGCAATGCTAGAGACTTTTCAGATGATGGGGACAAGGCTCTGCCAGGGTACTCTAGAGAAGGTCGTATTTAAATGTAAATCAGGTGATCTAAGATAATGAGTAAGTTGATAAACAGAAGTGAAATAATTAACAACATGCACCATGCTTGTAAAATGAATTTTGTCCACCTTTCTTTTTAAGCACTGCTTCAAGCCTGGTCAGCAATATTCCCGGGTGCACAGTTCAGCATAGTGCCGGGGGGACAATTAAAACCAGGTCTGGCCGAGTCCAGGTTTTCTTCTAGGTTCCCTGGGGTCTGTCTTCTAGGGAGAAGCATCCTCTGGAGTAATGCTGAGCATCAGCCCAGTGGTGAGGAAACCTCTCATCTCCAAGCTCGATGCCAGAACAGAGGGACTCGCTCAGCGAACCCCACCTGGCTCTGCATCAGAGTCTCTCCTCTTGCTGAAGACGGCCCTTGTTTCCCTCCTATTTCTGTCTCCTGTCCCTTGCTTTTGTTCCATACCTGTTCTCATAGCATTTATCTTGTAGCTAGATAGCTTTGATAATTCACAGGTTATTACTGAGCTTTGGCTTTTCACCCAATTGCCAGATGCAGAGCAACTCCCATACTCGCAGTTTCTCCGTTGGCTTTTGTGGTTGGGCTGTTAGGACCAGGGGTGGGGGTTATGGAGGAGGAGGAGTATACCAGGAGGAGCAGAGAGCATGGAGGGTGCCTGGGCTGCTGAAATCCCTTCTGGGTTGTTATGACACCGTAAGACCGTGCGCATCCTCCTCTGGATCATGTGCCATAAGAAATGCACGTTCCACAGACATTTTGGGATTACGCTTTAGCATACACTTCTGCAGAAACCTCCGAGGACGCAGTAGTACCACAGCTGAGTTTGGTGTTGACATGCTGAACCTGAGCTCTTGCGTCGTCCCGGGCCAAAAGGGCTGCTGCTACCCTGGGCATGGGGAGAGGAACTGGGAGGCAGTGCTGGGACCTCGCTGTGGTGATGGTGTTCTGGTGATGGACCTCGCTGCTGCTGCCGCCTGGCCTCCAAAGGGAGGCTGGTGAACCAAAGCAGCAGCCCCGACAAGAGCTGGAGGCTTAAAAGCAGGCAGGCTTAAAAGCAGTCATGAGACTCCAAAATCTCAGTTGCTCAGCGAAGCAGAGGTTATGGGTGACTTCAGCCCATGAAAACCTGTGTGGGGAGCTGACACTGGATGGGAAAAGATTCTTTCATCTAATACAGGTCTAACAGGAGATCAGAGCTGGAAGTTTCACCCAGAAATTCAGATGAGAAATACGACGCACGCTGCTCATTATGAGGGCAATTAGCTATTCAAACACTTTACTGAGGGATGTGGTAGAACCTCCACCATCAGAGATTTGAAAGCCAGCCAGATCGCTCGCCTTTCCCAGTTAAATGGGACCCAAAGCAGAGCTGGTTGGTGCGATGGAGCATCCAGGTCATCCCGGCTGCCCTCAGACCCTGGGAAGGGTTGATGGTCCATTCAGCTGACATGGCAAAACAAAAATATTTTTAACTTGGATGGAGATAAAAGGTAAAAACTTCACATCTAAGAGCTCTGAAGTATTACTATTGAGGTGGTTCATCTCCTTGTTTTCTCCTGCTAGACTAAACCAATGTTCGGCTATCCAAGGATCTTAGTCTCCAGTCAAATTCCTGAAGAGCAGGGGGCTGTCTCACATACATACAGTTTGTTTGTTTGTTTGTTTAAAGCTCCAGCTCCTGGGGCCATGGGAGTATTTTCATACCTCACCTTCTGCTTACAAAGTCAGGCAAGTTTCTAGCCTTCCCAGCAGCTCACAAATGAAGGCAAAGAGAATGTGGATATAAGTTTTTAAAGAGAAAAATGACCCAAATCCAGGCAGCTGCTGGCAGCACCGTGAGTGCCAGCAGGCAGAGACCGCACCGCTGCGGTGCTCGCCCCGGCAGCAGCTCTCCTGGGTGGAGGAGCCAGGCCGGCGCTGGCAGCCCTCAAGCTCTTCCAGACATGGTCCAGCGCGGCATTGCCGAGCGTGCGTGACGGGGAGGATGGCCAGACAGTGCCGGTGACGCTGCCCGCAGAGTCCTGCCTGCCCAGCAGTGAAGCCGTGAGCCCGGCTGGCCGCGGGACGTCGGAGGAAGGGAGCTGGTGGTGCTGGTTTGATGCAAGTGACATTTCCAAAGACGGGCTCCCATGCCGGTCGTATTCCGGGGTTTGCGGAGGGGCTTTGCTGCTCACAAGACCTGCTGCTTGAAAAGTTGGTCTCACTCTCGTGCAGCTTATTATTGTAATTGCACCTCACAGGGAGAAGGGAAATGTGCTCCTTAACAGGCACATCCATTTTAATGGATTCTGCTTCTCTGCCGAGAATAAACAATCACAAATCATGGTCTACAAGGACCTTTAGAGAACCCTTCTGCTTCAAATATTTTTTTTCACTTTGTCAATGAAAGAGCACTTCTAAATCCCTATCAGCCAGCCAAGAGCTACCATTTGGGTAGCACATGGCTTAACGGGGGCGGGGGGGGGAATCTTTATTTTCCATTTCTTTTCTTACTGGGAAGAATGCTCCCTAACTGCACTGCATAACAGCTTCCCACAGCAGGCAGCTGCGGTGGAAGTACCTGGATGCAGCCCTCGCAGATGAAGCAGCAGCTTGGGTAGATTTTTTTCAACTTTACATCCACCCGCAAAGGTTTGCAGGCTTGGGAAAAAAAGTCTTTCCACTAACTCAGGGAGAAGGGACAGCTTGCTGGCAGTGCGGGATGCTGTTACCCGCCACGGGATCCTGCTGTCAGAAGGGAGTCAGTGCTCGGTGGGCCTGGCAGCGGGCAGAGCTCAGCACCTTCCCGCGGCGTTTTGCAGGGAGGGAGGAGGTTGGGACCTGCCTGGGTCCCCAGGGTGCTGCTTGGTGGTGGGTTGCAGTGGGCAAGGGAGCTCTGGGGTTGTCTGTAGCCTTTGCAGAGCATTACCACGTGCTCCCAGGTCTTGCCTGTCCTGATGGGAGCAGCAGCACAATCCGGAGAGGTCCTGAGGGACGGGGCATATGCTAAGCCTAAGCACAGGCCACGGGCTAGGAGGCAGCAGGACAGAGTACCACCAAGGTGAGAGGAGCCGAAGCTGAGCTGAGGAGCACGTGTGCTTCATCCTCAGCTTTCATCCCCAGCCACATGTGTAAAGGTACGGGGCTGTGGAGGGGGCTGAGCACAGGGCTCACCTCTGGAGGAGCGGTCTCTGAGCAGGGACCCCAGCCCCGTCCTGAGGACAGCAGGGATGGGGTAGAGGAACCCTTGAGCCCCTTTCTGCATGACTGGCTTTTGTAGCCCCTTTCTGCATGACCGGCTTTTGCAAGGTGCGTACATGTTGCAGTACACAAAGAAGGACGGGCTGAAGTTGGCCTCTGCCACCTCCCTCCAGCTCGCTGGTGGGATCTGCAGCACCAGCAAGCCCCCGTGCCGCAGCGGGGATGGAGAAGTGCTCCGCAGCCCCGGCTACTCCCTGCCCTGAGATCAGCCCCTCTTTGGTTCCTGCCCTGTGCTCCTGCTATCTCGGGCTGGGATCAGGCGATGC
>NW_009602512.1:167489-167792 GCF_000690535.1 Cariama cristata | reverse complement strand
TAGGAGCCAGAGAGAACCACAGACAAACCCGCAAAATTGCCCCCAAGCCACCAGCCCGCTCTGCTGCTGGAGGAGCCCGGGGACGCAGAGGCTCCTGCTGGGGGCATCAGCGTCCAGAGCTGAGGTATCGGTCGTGCCGCCCTCAGCGAGTGTCCCTCACCGTGTATCCCCACAGTGGGTCTCATCTCGATGGGGTCTCTCCCTCAGTGGGTATCCCCTCAGTGGGTGTCCCCTCAGCGGGTGTCCCCTCAGCGGGTCTCTCCCCTCAGCAGGTATCGCCCCTCAGCGGGGTCCCCCGGCGGC